>NW_010361274.1:2693-3120 GCF_000414095.1 Morus notabilis | reverse complement strand
AATCCAAATCTCAATTTCCAACCAAGATTTCCTATTGGTGTGCCCTAATCCATTTTCATGTTTCAAATTATCATTCCAAGGGTTTTCAATCTCAAAACAAGGGTTAACAATGCTAATCCATCTATCTCAAGTCTCCAAATGAAGCTAATTTGGGTTCTCCCCGAAAACAGGGGTTAAAATAGCAATTTCAGGCCAAACAGGGTCAAACCCCGTGTCAACCGGTCGACCGGTGACAGAGCAGTGCAACACTACCGGTCGACCGGTAGTGTGCACATCGGTCGACCGTACCGGTCGACCGATCAGCCTTACAGTCCGGTCGACCGCATAGGTCGACCGATTTCCATGTGATCCGGTCGACCAGTGGAATCAGTTGCGCGAGAGAAGCTCACGGAAATCAATCCAAAACCTGCAAATCCAGTCCAAAATC
>NW_010361274.1:494-2528 GCF_000414095.1 Morus notabilis | reverse complement strand
TAGTTTTACTCAAAAACCATCAAAATCCGGTTTGAACCAAAATGGGTTTTGAAATCCGAAAACGTAAGATTCAAGAGAGGTTCTTTCAGTAATCTTACCTCGAATCCTTCTCTTGACGTTGAAAACTTCTTTAAATCTTTGCTTGGTTCAAGATCCGTTTGATTTGGGACAAAAATGAGAGAGGGAGAAAGAGAGAGTGAGAGAGAGCACGGGAGAGTGAGAGAGAGCACTGGAAAGGAAGAGAAAAAGAAAAGAAAAGGAAAAGGAAAAAGAAAAGAAAAGGAAAAAGGAGAGGAAAAGAGCATGTGTACAATATTTTAAAAGAACAATCCAGAAATGCGCCCATACACACCTTTGGGTTAAAATAAATTACTGAGAATAATTTAAATACCTTAGAACACTAATACTGGCCTGATAGCTATTGTTATAATTTAAACTCACACGTGTCAGAAACATTTATTAATTAAACTCAATTAATAATCCAGATTAGGCACACTAATAATCTTAATTACCTTAATTATTCTCAATTAATTCTTCAGGGTGTTACAGCTCACCCCCCTTAGGCAATTTCATCCCCGAAATTAAAGCCTACCTCACAGTGTGAACAAATGCGGATAGTGCTCCTGCATCATCGTTTCAAGCTCCCATGTCGCTTCCTCAACTCCATGGTGCTGCCATAGTACTTTCACTAGGGGAATCTCACGATGACGCAGATTCTTTATCTTCCGGTCAAGAATCTGAACTGGTACCTCCTCGTACGACGCGTCATACTGTATCGGAACATCAAACCACTTCACTATGGCTTCTGGCTCAGGTTGACATTTCTGAAGCATGGAGACATGAAACACGTCATGCACGTGAGATAATTCAGGCGGTAAGGCCAACCGGTAAGCCACCACTCCGATGCGTTGCACGATCGGGAATGGTTCCACATACCTTGGTGCAAGTTTCCCTTTCACACCAAACCGAACGACTCCCTTGCGTGGGGAAACCTTCAGCAAGACAAAGTCGCCCTCTTGGAATTCCAAAGGCCTACGCCTTCTGTCAGCATAACTTTTCTGACGACTTTGAGCTGTCAACAGTCGTTCCCAAATCACAGCTATCTTCTCATTATTCTCTTGAATGACTTCCGGTCCAGTGCTCAATCGATCCTCTGGTTCCAACCAACACACAGGTGACCTACAAGGACGACCATACAGAGCTTCAAACGGTGCCATTCCAATACTGGCCTGATAGCTGTTGTTATAAGCAAACGCAGCTAGATGCAGGTATTTCTTCCAGTTCCCACCAAATTCCAGAATACAAGCACGAAGCATATCCTCCAGAATCTGAATTACCCTTTCAGATTGCCCATCAGTCTGAGGATGAAATGCTGTGCTGAAATTCAAGTCTGTTCCCATGGCTTCCTGGAAACTCCTCCAATACCTTGCATTAAAGCGCGTGTCACGATCTGACGTGATAGACAGTGGCCCTCCGTGTAGCCTCACGATGTGCTCCAAGTACAATTCTGACAGAATCTTCCGAGAATACATCGTACGGAACGGTATAAAATGCGCGGACTTCGTCAACCTATCCACCATCACCCAGATGGCATCGTGCTTCAACTCGGTTCTCGGTAGCCCCATCAGAAAGTCCATGGTGATGTGCTCCCATTTCCATCCAGGGACATGAAGAGGTTGTAACTCTACTGCTGGCTTCCGATGCTCAGCTTTAATCCGGAGGCAAGTCACACATTCCAAGACATACCTACGAACGTCCCTTTTCATGCCTCTCCACTAGTACTGTCTTTTCAGGTCCTGGTACATCTTTATACTTCCCGGATGTATGGCATACCTCGATTTGTGTGCCTCTTACAGAATCGTCTTCTTTACCTCACCCGCCTTAGGAACAGCAAGGCGGTTGCGAAAATACAAGGCTCCATCATCTCGGATTCTCCAATCCTTGAATTGTTCTCCATTCTGGATCCGAATCCAAATTCCTTGGAGGTGGGGATCCTGCCATTGATTCTGCTTAACTTGCTGCACAAGAGCTGGT
>NW_010361274.1:0-308 GCF_000414095.1 Morus notabilis | reverse complement strand
TCTTCCATATACTCCACCCATCTCCTTTGCCTGAGATTCAAGTCTTTCTGAGTAAACAAGTACTTCAGACTTTTATGGTCTGAAAAGACCTGAAACTTTGCTCCATAGAGATAACATCTCCATATTTTCAGAGCAAATATTACCGCTGCCAGCTCTAAATCATGAGTGGGGTAATTCCGTTCATGTGGTCTTAATTGACGAGATGCGTATGCTACCACGCGTCCGTCCTGCATTAAGACACAACCAAGCCCACTTCCCAAGGCATCAGAATACACCTCATATGGTTCCTCACTATCAGGAATAGTCAA
>NW_010361273.1:0-799 GCF_000414095.1 Morus notabilis | reverse complement strand
AAATTTCCTTCCTGAAAACTATATATAATAAAAGCTTGGATCTGGGTTACAACTAGCTAGCTAGCCCCAATTTATTGTTTAGTCCTACTAAATAAATGAGAGTTTGGCTTGCTACCGTAAGACAGTTATAATTATTTCATTAAAAAGGATATTCGTCCAGAGTCAGAGATAAAAATTTAAATCTATGTGCACTTTTTATTGCGGTAAAAATATATATTAATATATATCGGATAATCAATTATAAATGGGCCCTGAAAAAGAAAGAAAAAAATAAAATTTTGTGTTAACCTAAATGCAAATAGTAATAATAATAATAAAATAAAACCCCAAAATAGATCTAACTTGATTCACATGTACAGCATATAAATGATCCACGTAAAACCTACTCTAAAGGTGACAGAATTAGTCAATTGAGCATTGACAAATTAAAAGAAGAAGAAAGACATAACGATTTGTTTGTTGTATTCGTACCTGATTCTGAATCATAATTCATGATTATTTACAATATTTTTCTCTCAAAAAATACACGTAAAACGAGAATAATTCTGAATACATGAACTAAACGTCCACTAAAACATGTGAAGAAGTACTAATCAAATTAAAAGGTGTGGATCTTTAAAAAACACATACGATCACACGTTTCAATCATAGAACGTGGGATAGTAGTAAAAAGGCTTCTTTTAGAGTGTAATTTTTGAATTAAATTTAAATTATAACTTAAATTAAAATTATAATTTAAATAAAATTAAATAAAATTAAAATTTAAAAGAACGTAAACTCAAACAAAAAAAAAAAAAAA
>NW_010361272.1:294539-320386 GCF_000414095.1 Morus notabilis | reverse complement strand
AAATTATAAATTAAGAATGAATAATAAAAATACTGATTAATACATTTTTTAAAAATATTTGTCAATATTACTTTAAAAACTTTAACCAAAAGCCAGTGGAAAATAAATTGTCTACAGTGCATAAAATCCTAGGATAGTGGCACGTCATGTGGTACCCAAATCACCCATTTGGGCTAATTACGTGGCAAGTTTTTATTAGACAATAGCTAAAGAGTATGTTGAGCAACAGTGTAGTAGATTTTGCTCCTTTGGTGTATTGTACAATTTACAGCGGAGTATTAAAAGACTTGCCGTTAACGGTAAAGCTGTAATAATGGCGGGTAAGTCTGATTTTTGGGGCGTCGGAATTTAAATATTTATTTTATGTTTTATCTGCGAAAATTATTGGTTCTGCTGCAGGGTCGTCAAGTTCTTGTTGGAACCTTCAGAAAGCAAGCAATAATATTTTGTCTCTCCTTTTTTTTTTTTTTTTTAATTCTTTCTGAAGTTTTCTTTATTCTTTATTATATTTTTGTTTGGTTGAAGTATTTTCAGAGAACAACTACAAGAGCATGCAAGTTTGAACTCAATTGCTTAGCAAAAAGAAGCAATTTTTTCAACCAACTATTCTTTCTTCAAAAAGGATAACATCATTTGGTTGGTTTGAAAAAGAATAGAAAAAGCATTTGCATAGTGCATACCCACATACATTCCATATTCTGGCCACCACCAAAACATGTAAAGGTTAGGTTTT
Source organism: Morus notabilis (assembly GCF_000414095.1). NCBI lineage: Eukaryota > Viridiplantae > Streptophyta > Magnoliopsida > Rosales > Moraceae > Morus > Morus notabilis. The sequence continues at coordinate 319,653 of NW_010361272.1, read as the reverse complement.
TGACCCTTTCACACACATATACATATGTATATGAGAAATACTTCTCATATGCGTCACTTTATCTCACTCTATTTGTCATTTTTTATTTTTTGTCTTTATCATTTGACACGTAAAATTTATTAACATGATATATTATTATTTAAACAAAAAATGAGATAGTAGAGTTCACGTATCAAACAGTGAATGTAAAAAATAACAAAAAAGTGACAAAAAAATATATACTAACATTTTATCTCATGTCCAATAAAAATACTTAAAAAAAAAACTCACAGGTTTTCGTCACAATATCGGGTTGGAGATCCTAGAGCTTTTTTTCTTTTTTTTTTTCCTTTCACTTTTTGTTATTAGAATAAATTCAGACTATAAAAAACAAAACAAAAAAATTAAAATTATCGTTTGACATGATGTGTGGTTGTGATCAAGTATTGAATTTGAATCCATGATATTTCTAGAACACACTGGACTTTTTTCTCACCAAATGCCGCTCACATCAGATATGCACCAATATTCAGTCCACACCCCTTATTTACGCTATTTTGTCACGCTTTATACCCATACTATTCAAACACTTTTTAATTTCCTTATTTTTTTCCCTCCTTGGAAGGAAAATAAATAAATAAATAAATAAAAAGGATTACCCCACGTACATATATATTCCATGGCCAGATAGTGAATATTGTGAATAATTATTTTATACGTGCGGTGGATATTGTTTTGTAGGTCAATCACAAGGGGGACTAAAAGAAGTATTGCAGGATGGTTAGTTATCTTTCATTTTCACAAAAGTTTTTCCCCAGCCGCTCACATATATTGAGCTTTGCATGCTCTTGCATGTCATGCTAATGTTAAAAAGACACTAAATACGAATAGCATCTCTAATCTATCAGTCTATTATATTCCAACTCTCTCTGATAATTATAACGTAGAGGCCAACTTTTATACTACTTTATATATTAGAGAGAAATGCTAACGTCACTTTTTATATCACTCTCTTTGTCATTTTTCACATTTACTGTTTGACACGTGAACTATACTATAGCATTTCTATTTAAATAAAGTGGATTCCATATATCAAATAGTAAATGTGGAAAGTGATAAAAAGAATTATAAAAAAAAAGTGATGTTAGCATTTCTCATGTATAAGATAAGTTGAACATGCCCAGATTGCCAAAGAGTACCCCTTTTAAACACATTGAAAAGCGTGTTATACCGTCCTCTTCTTTAATTTCCTCCTTCAATCATCTCAGCTAATATTATTCGGATTTTAGGTGTAACGCCCCTCCCGAGCAAGCAGCTAAAAACAATGCATGCTCGAGAGAAACGTTAACTGAAATAAAATATTACTGCTTAATAAAGAAATAATATCTATCACAAATAAAATCATCGAACAAAATTCTTAATATTACAAATTTCATTTCTTAAGATCTCCTAACTTGTCATGGGATCTTGAACCATTCTTGCTCAGTCAACTGGAACTTCTATTTTAACACTTACCTGCATCACGAGAACTATATGAGCGCAAGATCAGTAAGTAAACCACAAATAATTTCCACTTTTGAATACTTTTCTTTAATATTTAGGGCCCTCTTGTATAATATTAATCTTGTGTTATTAGAACCTCTTTTATATGGCCCCTGTCATAGAATCTCTTACTCCTCCAGGATTTGGCCCTTTATCGTATTTCAATTAGTTCATAATAGACGCAAAATTCACATCATACTCATAAATATTTTCCAAATCTTATGAAAATATGTCAATAAAAATCGTATATAAATTGAAAATATACTACTGTTCAAGTGATGCAGTAGAAAATCTACTTACCAACTATATGATATAGAGATTCTCTTCCTCCTCTGTCTCTTTCTCTCTCTAACAATTTTTTTTTCTATTACATGCTTAGAAGTAATCTTGCGTACATATACTTGGTTCAACATCATACATATCTTGTCGTTCGATGTCAAATGCTTAAGATATAAGCTTCCACATGCTTTTATTCTTTACCATACAAAAGATACATGCTAGTAAATAAGTGGTTCTATGCCTTCAAGCCACCTCATGCTTGACCATGCAATTATCATATCTTAAGTAACTATCTTAAGCACGTCTTCCTCTCAGCCAATAATATTCCAAAATCATAAAGTAAAATTATTTTTATCATTTTTCTTAAATAAGCTAGTTTCACAAAAAGTCGGGTATTACATTAAGAATAATTGTCCTTAATTTTTAATGTTGAAATACCAAATTATTTTTTCTTCCTTTACAAAAATTTTTTTGCTTCTCTTATAGGAATGTTTGATGTAGTGTGAAAGAAGAAGAGACGTGATCTGCTCAGTAGATAACAAAATTTATCTCAGTGATCAACATTTAGGACACATATAAGTAGGAGTCTTGAACAGAAATAGAAAAGTTTGAACTTTAAATCAGGACAAACGAACACTTTAAATAAAAAAAAACGTGTTAAGAACACGTGTACCAGGCGATGGCATTCCGATGCCAAGTCAACAAACTTAGAGAGAATTAATCAACATATATAGTTTCGGTATTGTTAGTGTGAACATGTACTTTAGCCTCTTAAATGAAAGAAAATCGTAGACCATTGAAGATGATTGAATGTTAATTTCGGAGTTTGCCATCGATATAAATGAGAGAATTTGTTTCTTTTGTTAGAGTTGAGTGAATGTGTGTCATCTTTGATTAGAAGAGCGATTTAGGAATATTTTACCGTGTTTGGAATTGTTCTTATTTTTATTTTTCATGTTTTTCAAGAAAAAAAATGAAAATGATTCCAAAACGGCGTTTGGCACAATTAAAAACAAAAAACAGAAATGAAAATGATTTTTTGTTTTAGTGTAAAATGAGAAAAAAATGAATCATTTTCTTCTCTCTCGAGCAGAGAGAGAGACATTAATGTGTTTTTTTAGATTGAAAATAATCTCTTGATAAAACGACCAAACGCATTTTTAAAAATAATTTATGTCTGAGATTGAAAACGTTTTCATTTCTATTTTCATACAAAAAACAAAAGTATTTTAGAACGAGTTCTAAACGCACCATTTATCTCTTCCTATAATCGTCGATAATTGTGTTAATTTACAGCAATGATTGTGAATCCGTTGATCGGGTGATTGAAAGCTCGAGCAAGGTACCTTCATAAGGTCGCTTGGGTGAGGTGGCTTGGCTTCATGACAACCGCAATGGACGGCGGACCAAGAGCTCGGCTCCATGATCATGCGAGGTACGAGCTTAAATGGAACGTGAGTCAAAGTCAACACAACTGATAGAGAGGAGGTTGAAGCAGCGGTGTGCAAATTAGTGCAGGGAGGTAGTAGACATGGGGCGTTGGGACTTTTTATTTTATTTTATTTTTTAATCCTCTAAGAGTCATTGGGTGTTACTCATTGGTGCCACAGAGTTATGATACACATATTAAAAATAAAATAAGAAAATAAAAGTTCAGTAATATGCCTACATCCACCTCTTAAGAGGGTAAAAAATGTACTATAAAAAAAGCAAAAGAGCTCGGTATTAATACAAACTAACATAACTTATAGAATTAGGTATGTTATCAAAGACCACCAAACCTCTTTAAATTAAAAAAAAATCACAATTTAAAAATAATATAAATAAATTTAAAACTATTAATAGAAGTAACGATATATAAATGCTTATTTTTCCTGATAAATGTGAGCATTGATCAAAGGCTGAAGTTAAAGACTTAATATGGAACTATGTCATTATGTGTTTTTTTTTCTTCCCTGTGCTAATATGATTATCGATTTTTTTTTTGTTAGATTTGATTATCGAATTTGCTGACGAATGAACCCATCCGTCTAACGCTCGTTTGACCATCACCTACATTTACAATACGACCCACACCCACGTGCAAACTTTGTCATGTGGCCCCAAATATTTCTTTAAAAAAATTAATGGTTCCCTCCAAAAGTAAATATAGCAAAATTACGATGTCGAATTATTAATCTCAAATTATATCACTGATACATTTGTTCCAAATACAATATCTCGAATTATCAGTTCGTTAATTTAAATTTTTAATTTAAATTGATATGTGATTTTATGTGAGAATTTTTAACTGTAACAAAAAAAATTAAATGTGACTATTTATGAGAACTTTTAACTGTAGCAATATTAGAATTAAAAACTCGAATCGGTTAAATAAATTGTGAGAATTTTTAACTGTAACAAAAAAAATTAAATGTGACTATTTATGAAAACTTTTAACTGTAGCAATATTAGAATTAAAAACTCGAATCGGTTAAATAAACGAGACCCTTATTTTTTTTTGGGGCAAATACAATATCTTGAATTATCTTGTCTTTGGGGGTATCAATTATCTTATTTTAATCGTATAAAGTAGTAGTATATACGTGTGTACATATATTATATAATTTCCTCAAATAAAAGTAGTAATACTATTTGTTGTTTATGAAAAAAGAAAAGCGGTAATATTGCCATATCTCCCGCCGCAACTTGTTTTAAAATTTATAGCAATTGATAATATGATAAAGCGAGTTGGATTGATTAGACGTAGTAGTTTCATAAAAATATTAAGCGACAGCTACTGATTATTAAAGATCCTTAAAAAAAAATACTAACGAAAGAATTAAAGTACAGTCATTGATTTAAGCCTGGATCAAATTCTGCTAAATATTTCTTACGTAACAACTTAGTTACATACTAACAAAAGATTTATAGTACTCCCTATCGTGCATTATTATTCAGCATAATCACCATGTTACTTGGAGAAAAATTTGAGACCAATATTTTCCCCTTTTTCCGAAAATAAAAAAATTTGACTTTGTTTTCCTATGTAATATATCCTTTTACTCTATTTTTATCCTAAAAAAATACCATTTTAGTTTTTCATTTTTTTTTCTAAAATAAACTTGTATATATATATGCGCATAAAAGAACATTTATGCACAGATTCGGCCATCAGATCATGATAAAATCAAAATAACGTGCGAATCTTACAAATATATTTGGGCGACGTGTAAAAGAAAACATAAAAAGAGGGCTGTGCATAAATATGAAAACTATTGGGGAGACAATAGCGAAACAAAGGCCATTTTACCATCAAGGTTTCAACTTTCAACTCCATTCGCGGATCACGCAGAGAGAAGCCTACGCGCTCGGGGCCACTTTGTAATTAAGTTGATTTGAACGCCCTTTCGTACGTAAAATCCTCAGCCGGCCATGGACGTGGCGCGTGCAAGCACTCTCCACTTTAACCGGTGAGTACACCAAAATCTCTCCCCCTCCTAGTTTATCTGTTTGACGAAAAGACCGCATTGCCCCCACTGAAGACACAGAAAAACCGAGTCAAAGGGGACTCATAGCACATGTCGAAACCCACACATCCCCAATTTTCACTCTCATCTCTCTCTCTCTCCCTCTCTCTCTCTCTCTCTCTAGGGACTTTCTCTCTCTAAAATAGCAACTTCGGCAGCAGAAGAAGGAAAACTGATTAAAAAAAGAAAAAAGGAAAAAAAAAACACCAAGAGAAGAGCTTGGTTTTTCATCACTGATTGACGAGGTTAGGGTTGATTCTAGTTTCGTTAATCCCACTCCAGTTCTATCTGTTTTGTTTCGATTTCGTTTCTCTGGATTATGCAATTGTGTATTTGTTTGATTATTTTCCTTTTTTTGGGAAAAAATTTTAGCTTTACGTATCTGGTTCATAGAAGATTGAAACCCTAATTTTGATGATCCGATTGGTAAATTTACTTGAAGATCAGTGAGGTTCTCTATCGGATGGTTGATTTCAACGAGGGTTTGAGGAGCTTTAGATAGTTAACCTGGTTATGATTTTGATTTCGTAGTTTGTGCGTGTACTTTTTTTTTCTGTTGTGTGTTTTTTATATAGACTATAAGATTGAGTTCGAATAGGCCGATGGGTTTTTCCTGGCAGAATTGGATTCAGTACGTGTTTATTTCTATGTTTCCAGTGGCTTCTGCAATGCACCGTGTGGGTAGCGCGGGGAACACAGCAAATTCCACCCGCCCTCGTAAAGAGAAGAGATTGACATATGTTTTGAATGATGCTGATGATACAAAGGTGAACTTTTGTTGGTACTCTGTCTTATTGTCTCATGTTTAGTTTCTGTTTTTTGAGTTATTGTAAAGGGGATCGTCGTCATTTTTGCTGTGTTTGGTTTGCTCCTACGAATCGTCTTTACGAGGAAATATCCTTGCCCATCTCAATTTGCTGGGGACTGAGTTTATTGGGTTGTTTTTTTCCTTCTAGATCCCGTGGACTTCTGAATATGGTTGTTTTCTGCGTTGATTTTGTTTGTTTGTTTGTTTGTTTGTGTTTGGTGGCTCTAAGATTTATGTATGCTTTAAGTTTTTTATCTTTTTTCTCTTGTGTTCTTATAGTCTTTGAAATTTTGATACATTTGATTGCTTAAGAAGCCAACAAATTAACAACTGTCATAATTGTTACGTTGTAATCTTTTTCTCCAGAAAAATGATAACTTAAGCCTCGTTCATTTCACTGATTCGAGTTTTGTTACAGTGAAAAGCTCTCAAAAACAGTCACATCTAACTTTTTTGTTACAGTAAAAAAGTCACATAAAGTCACATCTCAACTCAAATTAAAAACTCAAATCAGCGAACTAAACGAGCCCTTAGTGACTTACTTTCATCTCAGTCATTAAGGGCTGATGACCTCGATCTTTTTGAGATCCTCATGTTACTGCCTTTGGGATGTTTCTCTATTTGCAGCATTGTGCAGGCATAAATTGTTTGGCTCTACTAAAGTCAACAGTGTCTGATGGGTGTGATTACCTTTTTACCGGTAGCCGTGATGGCACACTAAAAAGATGGGCTTTGGGAGAAGAGGCTGCCACCTGCTCTACTACCTTTGAATCTCATGTTGATTGGGTACCGCTTCCTTTTCTTCTCTACCCTAGTTAGATTACAGTATTTCCCATGTCTATTGATTTTAAAATATGGGAACGTATAAGAGTAGCCACAATTCCATCGAGTGTAGAAAATGGTGTCACTTTTGGTAGGGGCCTAGGCAATTTTCTCTTTTTTTCCTTTTTTCTCTTTGCTTGATGGATATTATATATATGCATACTCACAAAAGGCTCTGCTTGTGCAGGTTAATGATGCTGTTCTTGCAGGTGATAATACACTTGTTTCCTGTTCGTCAGATACCACCCTCAAGGTTCTTTTTTATAGATCATTTTTGCTGCTTTCACACCAAGTTCAGATTAGATTGTTGACTAATTTTTCATTTTAGCTTTTGTTTATTAACTTTATGGTGACTGTTGTTTCAACATACCAGACCTGGAATTGCATGTCTGATGGAACGTGTACCAGGACTCTCCGTCAGCACTCTGACTACGTTACTTGTCTTGCTGCAGCAGCAAAAAATGTAATGTCTTTGTCAAACTTTTCATGAAGGTTCCTGTCTGTACAGCCCTGTTATATAAGTTTCACATTTAGTTTGATAACTAGATAGTGCTTCGAGGCGTAATTGTGTGAGTTGTCAATGCCATTTCTGATCCTTGTATAGTGTCGTGCATTTTAGAGCAATGCCGTTGCCTCTGGGGGACTAGGAGGGGAAGTATTCGTATGGGATCTTGAAGCTGCACTTTCTCCAGTTTCAAAGTCAGGTGACGCAATGGAAGATGATTGCTCGAATGGTATAAATGGTTCTGGGCATCCACTGCCAATTACAAGTTTACGTAGTATCAATTCAAGCAACAATATTTCTGTACATGCTACCCAATCACATGGATATGTTCCAATAGCAGCCAAAGGCCATAAGGAGTCGGTTTATGCATTGGCAATGAATGATAGTGGAACACTTCTTGTCTCTGGTGGTACGGAGAAGGTATGTTTTGATTTCAATGCTTGCTTTTGTGTTTATAATCATTACCTAACCATAGATTTATAAGAGGAGCTGTATTTTCACCACATTGGCCCCTTGTATCGCCATTTCATAATCTAATTATGAACATTATCATAAATGCATTTAATTTTTATCTAGTAGTTGGCTTTGGTCTAGGTTGTGCGAGTGTGGGACCCAAGAAGTGGTTCAAAGACAATGAAACTTAGAGGGCATACAGATAACATCAGGGTTTTGCTTCTAGATTCTACTGGCAGGTTTGTTGTTTTGTCTTAGTTTGTTTCTGTAAGCAACAAACTGACAAAGAACAAAATTAATTTTTTTTTTTTTTTTTTTTTTTTTTTTTTTTTTTAACATTATAATTCCTTTTTACATGATGTCAGATAGCATTAGTTTAAAACGGTAAATTAAGTTTCAAACCCAAGATAACTTTCTTGGAAAATTCGTGACTCTTGGTATTGAATTAATATTAAATCGATTTCTTCTAATTTTACTTTGTATTACAACGGTACCCTGAGGACATGTTTTAAGTTATGATTAACTTTACAGTAGGAGTTGACGTATTGCCTGGTTATTTGACAATTTAAAATGAATTTATTTCTGATTTTTTTTTTTTTTTTGCAAATTTAAAATTTTCAGATATTGCTTATCAGGATCCTCTGATTCAATGATCAGGTAGGTATCTTAACAACTTTCTGTTTTATTGTAGTGGACTTATTTTAAGCCTGCATGTGTCTACATTTTTACGTGAATGTAACCAAATAAGACTTCGAATTTGTTATTGTTGTAGTTTAATCAAATTTGATATCCGTTTGTAGGCTATGGGATCTTGGTCAGCAGCGATGTGTGCATTCTTATGGCGTGCACACAGATTCAGTTTGGGCACTTGCTAGTTCTCCAACATTCAGTCACGTATATAGTGGTGGCAGAGATCAATCTGTGAGTACTCCTCCATGAAACCTAGCTACTTTCTCAATTATCTTTTGCTTTTCAGCGTTTATGCTCATCCTTTTGATGCCCATTCTGTTTATACCCTCAGTTGTACTTGACAGACTTGGCAACAAGAGAGAGTCTTTTGCTTTGCACAGGGGAACACCCCATCCTTAAGTTGGCTTTGCATGATGATAGCGTATGGGTTGCAACTACAGATTCTTCAGTTACTAAGTGGCCTGCTGAAGCACATAATCCTCAGAAAAATTTTCAAAGAGGTGGTTCCTTCTTAGCTGGAAACTTGTCTTTTTCCAGAGCAAAGGTGTCAGTAGAAGGATCTAGCCCCGTAAGTATTCCTTTTTTTTTTAAAGGAACAATTACAAAAATATTCCTTGTTTTGCATTCTTTTTACTGAAAAATCTCATATATCTGGAAATTGCTAAGAAAATCTACAAATTTTCCAATCAAATCTTTCCCGAGATATGATACACAGAATTGAAGTAGATTATTTTGGCAAATTTGTGCAGGTTCCTATTTATAAAGAACCAACTCTTGCAATTCCTGGAACACCCGCAATAGTGCAACATGAAATATTGAATAACAGAAGGCACGTCTTGACAAAGGTAATTGTAATCCTATACTTGTATTTTAATGTTTACATGTTAAATCTAGGTCTATGCCCATGTTATTACTCTTACTAAATATGATTTCATAAATTACATGATTCTGATAGGATACTACTGGATCAGTGAAGCTTTGGGAGATTACCAGAGGCATTGTGATTGAACATTATGGAGAGGTTGCCATTTTTTTTCACGGTTTAATTGTCTTTTTTGTTTTCGTGTTCTTGATATATGTGTATAAGTATCTATGGAATTCATTTTTTTTTTTTTTATCAAAATACAGGTTTCATTCGATGAGAAAAAAGAGGAACTGTTTGAGATGGTATATCCTAGTCCTTAACATATTGGTTCATTCAATATACTGATGACTTATGTCCAGATTTATGTGCTAATTCAGGTAAGCATTCCTGCGTGGTTCACCGTGGATACCAGACTTGGAAGTTTGTCTGTCCATTTGGATACCCCACAATGCTTCTCTGCTGAGATGTATTCAGCAGACCTTAACATTGTCGGGAAGCCTGAAGATGATAAGGTAAATGTAACCATAATTACAACCGCTTTTGACCTTTTTTGTCTTTTCTCGCCGCCTACCCTGCTGTTTGTTCCTTTTCATCTGCTGCATTATGTTCTTATTTTGCAGGTTAACCTTGCACGAGAAACTCTTAAAGGACTCTTGGCTCATTGGTTAGCAAAAAGAAAGCAAAGATTTGGTTCTCAAGCTTCTGCCAATGGGGAATTATCGGGGAAGGACATTAGCACAAGAGGTCATACCCATTCAAAAGTTGATGTAGATGGTAATGCAGAAAATGACTCAATGGTATATCCTCCCTTTGAGTTTTCAACGCTATCACCTCCTTCAATTATTTCTGAGGGCTCTCAGGGAGGTCCATGGAGAAAGAAGATTACTGGTTTAGATGGAACTGAAGATGACAAGGAATTGCCGTGGTGGTGTCTGGATTGTGTGTTAAATAATCGCTTACCTCCTAGAGAAAACACAAAGTAATTTCTCTGACTTCAAGTGCGTTTATCTTAATTGGTTTGACAGCAACAGTCACTAATTCTTCTCTCTCTCTCTCTCAAAATGTGGAAGCCAATTTTACTATAGGTTTTTGATACTCACTTAGCCTGCATTTCTGCATTACACAATCGTTCTTATCTCAAGTTATCTAGTATATGTTTGGGAGTTATTAAAAATCTATAATTTTGGCTTTTTTTTTTTTTTTTTTTGTATTTATTATTTCCAAGCTCTCTCGGTAAGCTAGGATTAAGTAATCAAACTTTTCTATTTTAGGTAGATGTTATTTTGTTATGATGTGCAAAACAGTTTGTTAATCTAGAATTTTTATTTTGATTTTCACAGGTGCAGCTTTTATCTTCAGCCATGCGAAGGTTCAACTGTTCAGATCCTCACACAAGGAAAATTGAGTGCACCACGTATATTGAGAATTCATAAAGTAAGTTTTCAATTCTCTGCACTTTTGAAAAGGAAGCTGTTTTTTTGCATGGTGTCAGTGGAAGATCATCTTTTGCAGAAAGAGAGATTTTTCATCTTTATGGATTAAGTAGAAAATTCTTAGTCAATCTGTGCCTGCTTTAAAAAAATATATATCTATTGGGGATTATTTATTTGGTTATAATTGTTGCAGTAATATGTTGCACTACGGTTTGGAGTTTAATGTACATAATAACTACTGGAGCTGTTTAATATTTTTGTTGGGACGTAAAAGGCTAATCAAAGTCAAACCAGCATCAGATTGATCCTTTTTCTGCTTGTATGCCTAAAAGCTCAAAGGCCCATTTTGATAAAGTTGACATGTATTGTTGAAACTTGAAACTTGAAAAATTTCATCGCCTTCAATGCTACTGCATCGACATCTTTTCCACGGTTTATACTTCGTGAGTGACTGAGCAATGGTGTTTTGATTATGCAGGTAATTAATTATGTCGTTGAAAAGATGGTCCTTGACAAACCATTGGATAGTTTGAATCCTGATGGAACATTTGCTCCTGGTCTTGCCGGAGGGCAGTTGCAAGCTTCAGCGCTTGGTGAATCTTTACGCGTAAATAGGCCCTGGCATAAGCATAAGCCTTCCATAGAGATTTTGTGCAACAACCAGGCAAGTCATCCTATAGAGATAGTGTGCAACTATCAGGCAAGTGCATATGGATGTTAAGGGACGTAGTCCGTGGAAGTTGGAAATCAATGGTCTCATCTGCAGTTCTCAACTGTGAGATACAAGTTAGAAATATAAATAAATCATAATAACAGCAATAAGCAGGATAATGACGACGGTGTTTTTATTTGCTGCCTCCATCTATGAAAGTCATGTTAAAAAATAAAAATTCAAAATGTTTAGAAAACAATCATTAATGCCCTCCCTTGTCATAGATGCGTCCTGCAATTTTCTTGTTGAGAATGAAATGGTAAATTGGCTATTAGTGGCACCAAGCAAGTGTCCTCTTTAAGATTGGTCAAATCTTTCGGCCAACGATTGTGTGTCTAATAAAGATATGAACTTCTTGTTGTCCCATTCTGTTTTTACCTCATTTATGTTTATGTTTAATTTCTCAACTGGGAGCAGGTCACATTATATAATCGACCTTGAGGGACTGATTTAAAAACGAATTCTTACACCCTGGGAACTTGAAACTTCAATTTTCTGGTTTTCAAAGCAATTGTACTTTCTCAGGCAGATCCTCCAATTTTTGTATTTCTGCTTAATTAGCTTGTTTAAGCAAATTAGACAGAATCCTATATGTTTAGCCCACATAATACACTGCACACAAGTCTTTCTTTTGCGGTGAAATACTGGGTAAAATGGGAGCCATTCACATGCAGGGGAGCTGTAAATTTTTTAATGGCCATAAGATGTGCCTTTTAAATCTTTTTGAACAGCTACAGTATGTGCTTACTTACGGATTTTTTCTTTTTCCAGGTCCTGTCCCCAGACATGAGCTTAGCTACAGTCCGTGCTTACATATGGAAGAAATCTGATGATCTGATTCTAAATTATAGGGTGGTACAAGGAAGGTGACTTTATGACATTGGAGAGAAGGTGAGTGCTCCTTTTTGGTGTGTATTAAGAAAGAAAACATTTTGGGACATGGGAGAGAAGGGTAGTACTCTCTTTTTTATGCATATTATTATATATAATTCATACGTGTGTGTTTATATAATATATATATATGTATATATAAATCTCGGTTCATAGGTTAGAAAAGTTATTTCAGAGAAGAAAAAACACATTATCACTTGCCCGTATACGATAGATGCCTTTTTACTTGTTTTTCTGTAACTTTTCTTCATCTCATGAGTGTCTTGATCCGACCGAGCGATTGATCGAATACGAACGCCATCTATCATTATCCTCAAGGTTTGTGACTGATACTTGCAGGCGATATTGTGCTATGTAAAGTTCTGGGAAATATTGATTCTTCTGAGGATGTCTGGTGATCAGAAAACATCGGATTCTGGTATTTGGAAAAGCAATTAGTCACAATACTGTGCGTCCTCAAATGTCTGCTGAGAAGCTCCTGTGTAGTGTTTTCCGAATTTGGAAAGCTGGTACTATAAATTTTGATTGTAGTCGAGCATTTGTCGGACACTGGAAAATGGTTATAGAAGGGTTTTTGACTGTGGATGAGAATTGACGGATAGAGTGTTGGGAATTTCCCCTAGAGCCATATTAGAAATATGATGATGAAAGTGTTGTACATTTGTATTGTGGATAACAATACAATAGCCATAGGGAAGAACTCTGTCGTGGAGGTGATTTTTTTAATTTAATTTCCGGAAATAAGACGATCCCATTTCTATGAAACTAGTTATAAGTATATATACATATACATATATGTACGCATGTATGTATGTATGTATTATTTTCTCCATTTTCATGTACATTCTGCTTCTCCGTGGTGAAAATTTTGTTTTCTACGTGAAACTCTTGTCTGATGATACTTGATATCGTAACTCTGGCCTAGTTCTAATGGACTTGTCTGTTGATCTTATTAACGTAGTTTATATGTTGCTAATTCAAAGAATTCCTAATATCATTATCTCACTTATTTGCAAGGCAAAGCCTCGACCTTTGTAATGTGAAATTTTGTTGTGCTAGCAGCCTGGTAAAGTTTGTTTTGCGTTGTCTTTGTTGAAAATAAAGTTTTGTTTGTTAAGTACTTTAATTTTTTTTTTTCAATACTAAAATGAAAAGAACAGTGGCACTGGGGATCAGTTTGAAAAATTCTATTCAACCTGCGGGTTGAGTCGGGTGGGTTCCACCTTTGCAAGGGAACCCATCCAACCTGGCTGGGCTGAACAGGGGTGCGTGTATGGTTCAAAATCAAGCGTATACCATGTTTTTATTTCACTGAAAAATGTACAAAATAAGTGGCATGTTATTGTCCAAAGATTGGTACATGAATGCGTGTAGTTTAAAACGTCTTTTTGTCCTCGTTGCCCGCCGCCTGGTCAACTTCTGTTAAAATTATGGTCTTTTTTTTTGTTTTTTTTCCTCCTTTCTGGTGATGGAAACTAATCATGTTTTTTGACTCAATGGGTCATTTGGTTCATGAATTAGAATCATGTGATTAGAATTATTTTTTATTTACGTGTATTTTTTATGAGAGAAAATACTATAGCGAATTACGAACTATAATTCAAATTAAGGAACGAATTCTTCTATCGTCCTCTTCTAAAGTACTATCACGACTGATGCCAACCCACAAATGTACAAAAAAAAAAAAAAAATTAGGGGTACTATAATCTTTTTCTTTTATTTACCTTATGTAAATGAGAATGTGTGCGAAACGCTTCTAAAAAGTATATATTTTTTTTTTACTTTGTGTTTTTTTCCTTCTCTTTTAATTTTTTTTTCTTCCTTCTTATCTTTTCTTCTCCTACTACATAATATTTTTCTTATATTTTTCTCAAATTGTTACCCTCATAAATATTTTTTTTTCTAGTATCTATGTTGAAATAATTCACTCTCATATATCTATTTCTATCTATACTTGTATATATTGAACGGATTCTCCTCTTATGAACAAAATTTTTCGTCCATAAGTCTCTTGTCTACTTTCTTTTTCTTTTTTTTTCTTTTTTTTTATCCCTCTCTTCTTTTATTGTTTCTTATATTTCGCTACTATACATTTTTTTTTTTCAAATGTGACTCAAATATTTTCTCTAATTCCACAATTGAAATAATTTCTTCTCGTATGTGTCCTTATCTAAATTTTTTTAATGAAATTATCCTCTCAACTACATTTTTGTAGGTGTACCCAATGAATTTTAACATATATAAAAAAACAACTTGTTTTTCATCGGATCTCCTCAAATGATTAAACATTTCGCCCTTTTTTCCTTGCTTTTTTTGTGATTTGCTCTAGTTTTTAGTCCTTTTTTTTAGGTACAACTTTTGGATCCGTCATTTTTGCCTCCTCACTTTTCTAATTTTTTTTTTCTTTCTTGAGAAATCTATATTACACTTAAAAGGAGAATGTGTTTGTACAAAATGTTATTAAATTTTTCTACACACTCTCGCACGCGTACAAGCAGAGTTTAAACTAGTAAGTGTTAACGCCACAATTAATATACGGTAAGAGTCGAAATTTGAACTAAAAGTGGGTAAAACTATTATGCAATATTGTATGAATTACAAATCATTTTTATTAGTGCATGATGTAGGTTACTACACATCTCTTTAATATTGTTCAATGTACAAAGCTTCTTTTATTATCATACTTTATATATCTCTATTTACATTTTTCTACTAATGTTCTTCCACCTTTAAAATTTAAAGTTAGAAAAAAGATTATTTATAAATTCTATAAATGTAAAGGTCTTTTTCCTTTTGCGATTCAAGTTTTTACTATATTATTTTTACTTATAAAAACTTTAAAATTAATTTTTTTTATTATAATATTTTATCTCACATAAATTTATTTTTTAACTTAAATTTTCAATTCAATTAAATCAAGAAAAATGGTTACTCAAAAAACAAAAAGTTGGGCTTTTCTGGCTCCGATTGTTTGGGCTTTATAGTGCCACGTAGTCTCGTATTTTTGGCCGGTGGTATCCTGACAGTTGTCTACCTCCGTTTTGTTTTTTTCTTTAATTTTTTAATTGATTAATTAATTAATCTCCAATTAAAAGAGAGCAGCGCTAATCAACTGGGGCATAAATGTAGATGGGGATTTGAGCACATGATACCAACTCTGACACTCAGGAAAAAAAAAAAAAAGAATTAAAAAAAACTGTCACTAACAGAAAAGGAGAAAAAAAAATCTCTCACGTAATTTATTTGATTGCGTGGGGGCACCACGTGAATCGTGATCCACCCAAACCACTCTTCCCGTTTCACTGTCTGCTCAAGTTTATCTTCCATTTAGTTAATGAATTAAAATTATGAGATTAAAATTATTTTTAATTTATGTATATATTTTTTAAAAAAAATATTATAATAAATTATAAATTATGATTCAAGTCAGAAAATAAATTCTTTAACTAAATGAGTTAGATTCCCAAAACTCTTATTTTATTTTATTTTATTTTTTGCTCAAGTGAGATTCTAGGGTCCGGTTTACTTCACCAATTCGAGTTTAGAATTCGAGTTTTACTACAGTAAAAAGCTCTCACAAATAATCACATTTAACTTTTTTACTACAGTAAAAAACTCTCATATAAAATTACATCTCAACTCAAATTACAAACTCGAATCAGCGAAGTGAACGGACGAGAACTCTTGAAGGTGTTGCTGAGAAAAACATTATTCAACATACAGCTTTTTTTCTTTTTTTTTTGGGTAGACTAGAACGGATTTTTTTTGTTTTGTTTTTTTTAGGAAATAGAACGGTTATCAAATGTGACTGGTATATTTACACAATAAATAATCAACTCAATTGTGAGATGCATCTCAACCGAAGGTTATACACAAAGTCTCATTTATATTTTTAATTTAAGTTTTTAATTTTAATTTTAATTACAGTTAAAAATTTTAATAAAAAATTATATTAAATTACATATCAAATTAAGTTAAAACCCACTTTTAACTTGTTTTCCGCATTTTCCTGTGAGTGCAAGAATAACAAACTTACGCTGTTTGATATTTATTCGGTTTCTTCCTTCAATTTCTGTCGGTACTGACAGAGACACTCTGACAATTACACAAACTTAGTTACAATCTCAGCTCCATATGGGGCGCCTCCAAAACTTTCAACTCAAACTTTTACTATAATTTTTATCCTTTAAAACTAGAATTACAAAGAGTCCTTTCACATGTTTGTGTGGCCATTGCACAGCCAAGAATAGCACTCACTAAGCCATGGTGGCCAATCAGCCGCAGAACACAACTCTGGCCCACATCAGGTAAATGCCAAAAATGGCTCTTTTCACTTTTCACAAATTTTCTCCACCTTAGCATTTCCTGTTTTTTGTTGTCCTCCATATTTACTCACTCTCCCTTTTTTTTTTTTTGTCTTTTTAGGGGTCATATATTCACTTTCTGGTTGTTATTTCATACTACTTTTTAGCTTCCTTTTATTCCACCTTTTTGTTGTTAAGTTCAGCAGCAATAATAACATTGTGCTCACACTACTCTTCATTTTTTTCCGTTACCCAAAAAAAAAAAAATCCTAATTTTGTCTATCTTGGTTTGCTTGGTTTCGGTCTTGTATATCTCCGTGCATTTTATTTTTATTTTTATTTTTATTTTATGGCTAAGCCTAAACACAAAAGGTGCAACCTTTAAGCAAAGAAAATAATATTAGCTTTTTTTTTTTTCTTGGTTTGAGAATAAAAGGGGTTGAAGATTTTTGCCATTGCTTCTAGAAGTAGAAGCCATGGCTTCAGTCACAACTTTCAAGATACCACCTTTTCTGGGATTAAACTCACAGAACAGGCCTCAGTACTGTCGTTGGCGAGTTCACAATTTAGGCGGTGGGGGAGATAATTCTGCTGTGTTGTCGTCAGATGTGGCTTCTGTGCTTAATGGAGCTTCTGTGGTTGGGAAAATAGAGACTTTGATTGACCATGGGAATGGAAGGTTAAAGAAGCCTCAAGAAGAACAAGTTGAGGAGAAAAGGAGTCATCCTGTAAACGGTAATGATGTTCCAGAAAAGTTGGAGCCTTTTTGGGATGATGGGTATGGGACTGAGACTGTCAAAGATTACTTTTACGACGTACAGGAGATGATTAAGCCTGATGGTGGGCCCCCTAGGTGGTTTAGCCCCATTTCTTGTGGGCGTCCTTTAAAGGATTCCCCTGTTCTTCTGTTTTTGCCTGGTAATTTGATGGATGATAAATAAATTCTCAGTTTGATTCTTTTGTTTTTCTTAGAATCTTGTTTGTGTTGAAACAAAAAAAAAAAAAAAAAAACAGGTATGCATTTTGTTTGTTTGGGGGTAGTTTGAAAATGCAGGCTTTATTAAAAGGTTTTCATTTTGGCATTGATGTGTGCAGGCATAGATGGTACTGGGATGGGCCTAATTTTGCACCACAAAGCCCTTGGGAAGTAAGTTATATTAATTTTTGTCTTTAGAAAAGTAATTGGTTCTATTGTGATTGTTCAGATAAACAGTTTCTGTTAATGATATAATATCAAATGGTAAGGCTAAAAGTTGGTCTAACTGAACATTACTAGGAAGTATTGGAGATTGAATTCCTCAGGACCATTCATCTCCTTTTCTATGATTAAGTTAGTGGGACCAACTCTATGTATTTTTTTTTTTCTTTTTCTCAAGATCATGGACTTATAAGACAGCTCGAAACATTCTCTCTTTTCTTTTGTCATGCATTTCCAAGTGTGCATAGTGTTCAATTGTCATCATGGAAATTTTTTATTTTTATTTTTTTTGTTGACCAAACTGTTTGGAGTCACTACCCTGTTAATAGAAAATTGACTTAGCTGGAAAATCATTTTTAGCGTGCGGTTTTTGGGTCAAATTATAAAATAATTTCTAATGTATATGTCTACAAAACGCAGGTTTTTTGAAGTTCGGTGCCTGCACATTCCGGTTAATGATCGAACACCATTTGAAGGTTGTAATCTTATATATCTGTATGTGCCTGCATAATGTACTTGTAACAAATTTATATTCGTAGCTTAGTATGCTACGAACTACAATTGTAACAACATTGAATTTGACTTGTTTACGTCACGTCATTAAATTGGTAGAGGAGGTATATCTTAGCCATTACTGATCAATAGGATGGATGCACATGTGAGTTTCTTCCCGCCCATGTACACAACATTTTAGGGAGAGGTGGCTTGTATTATTTTCATTCTTGTCCGTTTGATATATGCTTCATGATAATCTTTTAATTGAGTGGCTTTTATTGTATGAAGGGCTGGTAAAATTCGTTGAAGAAACTGTTAGGCTTGAACATGCTTCCTCTCCAAACAAACCAATTTATTTGGTGGGAGATTCCTTTGGAGGATGCTTATCTCTTGCCGTTGCTGCTCGAAATCCTACCATCGACCTAGTACTGATACTAGTAAATCCAGGTTAGTTTTTTGAAGATATGTTTTTAGTTAATGAGCTTTGGTTAATAACTTTAAAGAATTCTGACACTTTTGGTGTTTCCTTTTAGCTACTTCATTCGGCCGCTCTCAACTGCAGCCCTTCTTCCCCATTTTGGAGGCTATGCCTGATGTACTACATACCGCAGTTCCCTATCTTCTCAGCTATATCATGGGTGCGTATGATCTGCTCAACTCTGATATGAATGCAAATAATGATATAAGTTGTATATGAATGATCTTTCTCTAGATCTTTATGACAATGTCATTTTGAGACGTAAATCTTAAATTTCTATTTCACTTTCATGGCATCAGGTGATCCAACAAAGATGGCAATGGTAAATGTTGAAAGTAAGCTTCCTCCAATACAAAGGCTTGAGAAAATGTCTCAGAACCTCACTGATATGTTACCATGCCTCTCTGTAAGAACTGCTTCCAACCCTTTGTGTGTGTGTGTGAATGGTATCTGCTTTTATTACATTGGATTATCTTGTATTTCAAATACGTATTTTACTACTTTTATCGGATCTCATGCTGTCACTAGTTAGCAATAGCATCCATGCATTAAGGTTGTCATCTAGCTTCAAAATGCATATTTCACTTTCACACGAAAAACAAAAATTCCACAGTCAGAAATATTTGGTAAACCCTGAACTTAGGCACTAAAGAATGGTTCTTTATTCCCAAATGAAAAAATAGGTCAAAGCCAGTTATTTTAACCAAAATTTAGATTAATTATCTTGGTCCTATCCAATTTATTCATGTAGAAAACCAGTACAGCAATTTATTATGATTCTCAGGTTGACTGTCTCATCTTGTGTTTTGCTTTTTTAAATGTTTTTTTTCCCTGGTTTAAATTTATATCTTTTTCTTTTCAATTTGTTGTACAGTCTCTGGCTGATATTATACCGAGGGATGCTCTTCTTTGGAAGTTGAAGCTGCTTAAATCGGCTGCTGCTTATGCAAATTCCCGCCTCCATGCTGTTAAAGCCGAAGTACTTGTGCTTGCCAGGTTTTCACACACTAGATGTTACTAGGCCTTTTTTTTGTTTGGCATCTTTAGATAATTATTTAAAGGGTGAGAGTTTATGGAATAGCTCTTTTAACTCATGGTTCTACCTCAAATCCTAATTATTACAGTCTAGCTGAAGGATGAGTTAATATCTGTTGTAAATACGTTTTTCAGTGGTAAAGATAACATGGTCCCTAGCAAAAATGAAGCCGAAAGATTAAACAAGTCTCTACAAAATTGCACAGTTCGTCACTTCAAGGACAGCGGGCATACCTTTTTATTGGTAGGTTAATGCATGTATTTTGGATTTTTATTTTTATTTTTTGCTGCAAATAGACCATTTTATCTGTCAATCAACACACTTTGTGACTCTGTATGTAATATATGTCTTTGGTTCTTCAAGTCAAGGATAATCTTCTTTCAACTGTTGCTAAGACCAAATTCATAGTGAAAATTGGAAAAGAACATTTCGGACACACTACTTATAATGAATTGAAACTTGTGTGATGAAATGTTGTGCTCACATTAGCCATCAAAGTTGCGAATCTTGTTGAGGGTTTGGAATGCGGATACTATTTTCCACATGTACAGGGGATAAACATTCTTGAGTTTTACATTGTTTTTTCGTCATATATAAAACATACTTAAATCAATTATGTGCTCTGTACCGATTAGTTGTGGATATCCATATCATGTTAAAAGCACGTCCTTTATAATTTTTGATCCTACTGTTGATCTTTATTGAAAATCTTTGACCATTAAATTCGTACAACTGTAGAGGAACTTGTTCCCTTTGCCTGTGTTTCTTGTGGGAAACAAACGTGACTGACTGCAACTTTTGCTACTATCTTCCAGGAAGATGGCATTAGTTTAATGACAATTATAAAAGGTACGAGCAAATACCGTCGCTCGAGGAGGCATGATTATGTCTCGGATTTTCTTCCTCCTAGTAGGAAAGAATTTGAAATTGCATTTGAAGAAATGATTGGGTAATTCAACAGAAAATCTTAATCTTGCTTCTTTTCTTAAGATACATAGCGTGTTAGAATTTGACACAATCAAAAAAGTTTTGCTATACATTTTACTATAACTGATAACTAAACCCGAATGGCAGATTACTTCGCATTGCGAGTGGTGCAGTTTCATTCTCTACTTTGGAAAATGGAAAGATAGTGAAAGGTCTCTCTGGGGTTCCTAGTCAAGGTCCTGTATTATTAGTTGGGTATCACAACATAATGGGATTTGAACTATATTCACTAGTTGAGGAATATTTACGAGAGAAAAATATAGTGCTTCGTGGCGTGGCACATCCTCAATTGTTCGTGGCCAATTCGGAGAGTTCATCACCTGAATTTTCTATGGCTGACTGGTTCAGAATATTTGGCGCATTACCTGTCACAGCAAGCAATCTATTCAAATTGCTTTCTTCAAAATCACATGTCCTTCTATATCCTGGTGGTGCTCGCGAGGCTCTACATTACAAGGTTTGTCCTTATGTTTCATTTTAAGTATTTCTTTTCCTAAGGCCAAAAACTTGTTGCTTATCATCATTTTCCCCTAGTTATTTTTAATTTCTCCGGTTCCTCATTGTTATTAGATGGTGTCTCTATCATTGACAGGGTGAAGCATACAAATTGTTTTGGCCGGATCAACCAGAATTTGTGAGAATGGCAGCTCGATTTGGCGCCACGATTGTGCCATTTGGAGCTGTAGGAGAAGATGATATACTAGATGTAAGCTCAGAAGATTCTTTCATAAAATAATCCTGTTCTGACGTAACAAACTAATATTCTCTGCCTTTTCTACTACTGCCGATAATTTCAGAGAATTGCTTTCTGAATTTGAGTTTGACAAAGTACTCGTTTTGAATCTTTCTTGTTGATCCTGCTTACTTTTGGTCATTGATATGGACGTGGCAGTTGGTTCTTGACTACAATGACTTGCTGAAGATCCCTGTAATAAATGATTATATTAGAAACGCTAATCGCAGCGCTGTAAGAGTGAGGTAATCCTATTATTTCTGATAATACGATCGCTTAATATAATTTCTGATGACATTGTATTTCTTCTTATGAGAGGGAATTTTTCTTGGTTCTAGGGATGAATCAAAAGGGGAAGTTGCTAGTGAAAACCTCTTTATCCCGGGCCTATTGCCCAAGTTGCCCGGCCGATACTACTACATGTTCGGGAAGCCCATTGAAACAAAGGGAAAGGAAAATATCCTAAAAGACAGAGATAATGCAAATGAATTGTACTTGCAGATAAAGTCTGAAGTAGAACACTGTCTAGCATACCTACTTAAGAAGAGAGAAGAGGATCCTTATAGGAATGTTATTGATAGAACAGTATATAAGGCATTGTATGGTCCTTCCAATGAAGTCCCAACATTTGAGCCTTAATTGATAGCTTGTTTCAGGAAGCAAAAATGTCCTATTCATTAGTATTGTAAAGTATAATTTTTTCCCTCTTTCTTGGTGGATGTAGGTTTTTTATATTAAAAAGTACATATATACATTACACAGATATCTTGACGAAAGAGGAAGCAGGAAATGTGTTATCATCTGAATGATGGATGCATATGTTCTGTAGTCATTAATAATGAGGATTGAACCCATCTTGTTGGCTGCTGTTTCTTGTTATACTTGCATTGAAGAGAACAGAATGTGACAGAACATGGAACTTTTTTTTTTTAATGATCTCTGAATGGAAACTATAATTATCGGGAGCTTTTTTTTTTTTTTAAAAAAAAGAAAAGTTCGGGAACACTAGGGATTCATGGGGTTGTAATCTCAGCATTCTAAATCAAGTACTACGCTAGCACGCACAAACTTTCACATCTAAAATCATTAACGAGGATCACTCAACATTCGAATCTTGGATCAGAGACCCACCACGGTAGTCCATTACTGCTAGGCCACCCCACTTGATGGTTGGTTTTTAGGAGCTTGTCTCTATTAGTCTATTACCAGGATCGAATGCGTTGGTTTTAAGTTATGCATGTATGTATGTATGTGAATGTGAGCATCTAAGGAAACATTTCGTCAGTGTCGACATCAGAAAAGAATGCATTATGATCTCATTTGGGCACTAGGCCAGATATTTGGAGCATATTCGTTAGTTTCTTTTTTCTTTTTTTTTTTCCTCCCCACGATAAGAAAGATATTCCAATCGCGAGTCATCCCCAAATATGCATCTCAATCTTGAAGCACCAGAAAGTGTTCGTTATTTATCTCTTTAGGCAGTGTATAAGAGTTTAATTTGCTTTATTTTCTTGACGTTTATAGTCTACAGCAACAGATTGCAAGTACGAAAATGGGAGCCAGAGCAGATTGATATCGATTACATGATTAAAGGGAAGAATGGGATTCTTCAGATTGCTTTCTTAAAAAGGCAGAATATGGGCTTTGAAGAGAAAGTAATGGTAGAAATAGAATAGATGAATTTGATGGCTCTCTCTCGCTCATTGGAAAAGAATTTCAAGCTCGAGGCAAATACAAACGAATTAATGCATGGCCAGTACTAGACGATAGGACATGACATATTATCAGTCACATGACCAGGGAATCCAGTGCTCCTGAAAAATGGTGAACACAATGTGTTTGGTTCAAGGATTCGTATCATAGTTCGAATCATGGTACGTAGCTCGTTACATGTTTTCTCTCACAAAAAACACACGTAAATCGAAAATAATTTTTAATCATGATTCTGAATCCATCAACCAAACGTGATTTCTGAATCATGTTTAGAGTTGGTTTTGTTTTTGTTTTTCACGTTTTTTGAGAAAGAAAAAATGAAAACGAAAGAGAACAACATTTGACACAATTAAAGACAAAAAACTGAAATGAAAATGATTTTTTGGTTTAGTGTAAAATGAAAGAGAAATGAAAAATAACTTTTAGTCGTTTTTCATTTTTTGTTTTCGTTTTCTCCTCTCTCAAGCACAGAGAGAGAAATAGAGACATTAATTGATTTTTTTATACTGAAAACAATCTCTTAATAAAATTATTAAACGTATTTTCAAAAATAATTTATGTCTGAGATTGAAAATATTTTTATTTCTATTTGTATACAAAAAATAAAATTATTTTAAAATGAATTTCAAACGTACCATTAATTCTAACTGATTTTATTTGGTGATTGATACTTGGATGTAATTTTTATTAAAAATTTACACAAGAATCTTAAGTTGGTTTGGCAAATGGCCATAATATGAAAATAAAAGCGTCCACAGACCACCACATCAGTAATT
Organism: Morus notabilis; assembly: GCF_000414095.1. Taxonomy (NCBI): domain Eukaryota; kingdom Viridiplantae; phylum Streptophyta; class Magnoliopsida; order Rosales; family Moraceae; genus Morus; species Morus notabilis. Next base: position 295,445 of record NW_010361272.1, on the reverse strand, counting down.
ATTGTACGCAACAAATCCAAGTATCAAAAGAGTATTTTTCTAAGCATCACTACGAAGAAGAAAAAGGTCAAAAAGAATGTGGCAAAAATGGGGCTATTGACTATTGTCATGATAAAACTCCACAACTTTTTTTTTTCCTGAGAGATAAAACTCCACGACCACACCATTTATTCCTCAGCACTGTTGCCCTTACTACAGTGAGAATGCCACGTCATTTGCCACATACAGTATTGGTCGTTTCTCTAAATTCTTTCTTTCTCTCTCTCTCTCTCTTTTTCCCTAACATTGTGTGCTATGGTCCAAAAGCAACAACATATTAAGAATCTTAAAAAAAACAAAAAACAAAAAAACGAAGGGCTACCACTCAGCAGAGAAGACAATAATACTGATAATTTCATATTCCAACGTAAAGGAAGGTACAGAAATGGAGGTCGTAATTCATGCATGAAAATTGACTGGACGAAAAACATGAGTACTATTTGCAATGGAAGATTAACCCAAGAGAATCCCATAAACAAAAATATGCCTGAGAAAAGAAAACCAAAAAAAAAAAAGAAAAGCACCTGATTCTCTTTCAACGTAAGATAGAAGTGACTGCTCTAAAAATGGCATCGTTTACCAGAATTATCACCCACCAATGAACACAAAAAATTTCTATATATAAAGCATCAACTTCAAACACGTTAATCTGCAAGAAGAAGAAGAACCCAAAAAAAAATCAAGTTAAGTTCTTGTCAACATGGGAGACCACGCCTACGTTTACAGAGGCCACTCTTCCTACGACGACGACGACGACGACGACAAGGTCTGCCGTACGTACATCATCGACGTCGACGGCCGTCAGCGCACCGTCATCGGCTGCTCCCCCTCCTACGCCACCTCCCAGACCCCCGTCGTCGAAAAGGA
>NW_010361272.1:253905-279964 GCF_000414095.1 Morus notabilis | reverse complement strand
AAAAAAATTAGTACTTTCAATAAGTTAAATACTTATAATGAAGTAAAATCTGTAATTTTCTCTTTTTTTTTATTGTGTTCGTTAATTTTTCTTTTTACAACAACTTAGTGTCATTATTATTATTATTTGCTTGAAAGTGTGATTATTTTGTTGATGCGTATGCCTTATCGACATTATGAAATAATATAAATCAATTGATTGCAATATTCTAGTGTCCCCTCTTTTTTCCTTCTTTTACTCTTCCTAATTGTAAAAGCAACACTTTTTTTTTTTTTTGCTTGAAGTCAGAACGATTACTCAACTCCCATTTGACAAATTCCATAGAGGGTCCCAAAAAGGAAAAAAAAAAACTCAAATAAATAGGTATACGGTGATATAATGTCCGATGGAGTAATTATTAAATCAAACAATGCATATTACACGGAGATAGATACTATAAAATAATTTTTGAATAGCATCGACACATCTATCATATATGATAGTTAAGATCGATACCCCATAAAAGAATTTTTAAATAGCGTCAACATATTTATAATACATTACGGTTTAACATAAGAAGATTTTAAGTGCTATTACTCTCAAATTATTTAGTGAACTTTTGGTTCATAAATTTAGAATTATTTTCGATTTACGTGTATTTTTATAAGAAAAAATATTATAATGAGCCACGAACCATAATTCAAACTATGACACGAATCTTCATATCAAACACCCTCTTATAAATAGAGATGTGCATATCCCTTTTAAATAATACGTAGCTATTCATTCGTTTCATCGTTTGACTCAACATGCATAACTTTTTTTTTTTAGAATTAAAATGTATGATGTCAAATTAAAAAAAAAAAGAATGATTATGCATCTAAAAACCCCGTTCATTTTACCGACTGAGTTTAGAATTCGAGTTTTGTTACAGTAAAAAACTCTCATAACAGTCACATTTAATTTTTTTTACTACATAAAAAACTATCACATAAAGTCACAGTTCAACTCGAATTAAAAACTTAAATCAGCTAATTGAACGGGCTCAAAATAACTCTATTTTATTCTATTTTATTTTTTATTTATCTTTATTTTCGCTAAATCCTTTAACACTTAGCATCCTTATTACCTGCTTAAAAAAAAAAAAATTCCTTCTCCGCTCAACAATGAATGAACATTCCAAAAACCCTAATACTCGGGATAGAATGCAACCAAAATCATTAATCAAAGCATAAACTCGCTTTTCGGATTTGCCCACATGTACAACACGGATTATTTTCACACCAATTGTGCCAAACATACCCCCATTAAATTATTAAACTCCCTATAATACCCCCAACTATGACACGTGTCGAACAGCCAACAAAATGTTTTTTCATTCAGAGAAATTCCAATGTGTATATATTTACAGGTCACTCCAATGAGCCTTTAAACCCTAGACCCTTCTCTTCTATCTCGCTTCTTCTTCTTCCTCTACAGTTTCTCTCTTTCTCCCAAACGCAGCGGTGCCGAGTAAAGAGGTACGAAAATTAGGGTTTTCAGCACTTTCACTTCAAAGAACAAGCCTCTCTATCTCACTGCATAGATATTTATCACTCTGTTTTTTTTCTTTTCATCAATATTGTGTTTGTTTGTTGGACTTTAATGGTGCAAAGTTGTGAACTAAAAATTTGCAGTTTTTACGATCAGTTCCGTTAAGGGCTTTAGGTTAAAAGAAGAATCAATGGCGAAATATGGATTTTTGGAAAATATTTTGCCGCTTAACTGAGTTTGTGTGTTTCTCTTGGCATTTTGTCATATTGGCTTTCTCTGTTTTTCCTTTTTTTCATATTTGTGTTTGGCTTTTATGGGTTTTATATATGTTTGAAGCGGTAAATTAAGCGTCTTGTGAAATATGAGTTGGGGTTTAAGTGATTGATTTTGGGTCTATCTATTTTTGTAGGTGTGTTTTGAGGAGCGGAAAAATGCTTCTTTTGTTTGAGACTCCGGCGGGTTTCGCCCTATTTAAAGTTTTGGATGAAGGGAAGCTCTCCAAAGTCGAGGTAATTGTCTTCGTTAAACTTCGTTTTAAGTTTTGTTACGACCAATGGGAAAGAAAAGGTACAAGTTTGACTAAGTGGAGATTGTTGTTGTTCTCTCTTTTTCTCAAATCTTGTTTTTTTCGTTTTTCTGCCTGAAATAATTAAGGGTTATTCGTACTATTTTCTGGGTGAAAGATTTTTCATATATTGGCTCTAAGATTTTTCACTTGATTTGTGCTGCAGGACTTGTGGAGAGAGTTCTCTACTGCAGACTCTGCGAGACAGGTAAACTCTCTCTCTTTCTCTCTCTCTCTCTCTCTCTCTCTCCTGTCTTTTAGACAAGAAAAAATATATAGGAAATGTAACACAGAGAGTTGTTTTTGTGAGAAATGGTGCTGAAACTGCTATGTGACTATGGAATCTCCTAATTTTGTTTTAGTTTTGCTTTGTTGTTCCTTGTACTTTCTTTATTCTATATCGTTAACTTTCTTTTTTTTTTTGTAATTTCTTCTAACTATAATTGCTTTTTGAAACCGACATTAGGTGGTTAAGCTGAAAGCTTTTTCCAAGTTTGAGAATACATCCGAAGCTTTGGAAGCAGTGACCTTGTTGATTGACAGTAAGCCCAGTAAAGGTCTTCGCAAGTTCTTGCGTGCTCACTGTGATGGCGAAACATTGGCTGTGGCAGATTCAAAGCTTGGAAACATCATCAAGGAGAAATTGGTCTGCTAATAATTTTACCAATAGAAACTATTTTTAATTTATGTACTGGTTGTGGAAGTTTCTGGTGAACGAAATTGGTCTGTTATGACTCATTGAATGGGTTTATTTTCATCTATTTAAGTGAAACTATTTGATGTCCTCAGCAAGTAGAATGTGTCCACAACAATGCTGTTATGGAGTTGATGAGAGGTGTGAGAAATCAGTTGACGGAACTTATATCTGGACTAGCAGTTCAAGACTTGGCACCAATGAGTTTGGGTTTATCTCACAGTCTTTCTAGATACAAACTGAAATTCAGTGCTGATAAGGTGTGTTTTATTGATATGCTCTGAATTGGTCCATGATCATAATATATAATCTCCAGGCAAGCCTAATGTCTTAACTTGATTTACAGGTTGATACCATGATCATTCAAGCCATTGGTCTGCTCGACGATCTTGATAAAGAGCTGAATACATATGCTATGAGAGTTCGAGAATGGTATGGTTGGCACTTTCCAGAACTTGCCAAGATTGTGCAGGATAACATCCTTTATGCCAAGACAGTGAAGCTGATGGGCGACCGTGTTAATGCTGCTAAGCTTGATTTCTCTGAGGTAGAGTTGGTGATTCATTTTTTGTTTTAGATTACTGACCATGCTAATACTAATTGACCTGTGACGTATAACATTTTCTTCCTCAAAATCCATGCAGATATTGCCAGAGGAAGTTGAGGCAGAATTGAAAGAAGCTGCTATGATATCCATGGGAACTGAAGTCAGCGACCTTGATTTGACTAACATCAAAGAACTCTGTGATCAGGTCCTCCATCTTTCCGCCTACAGAGCTCAGCTTTATGATTATTTGAAGAGCAGGATGAACAGCATTGCTCCAAATTTGACTGCTCTTGTTGGTGAACTTGTTGGTGCCCGCCTTATTGCCCATGGGGGTAGCTTGTTGAACCTTGCAAAGCAGCCTGGCAGCACAGTCCAGATTCTTGGTGCTGAAAAGGCACTGTTCAGAGCATTGAAGACTAAGCATGCCACTCCCAAATATGGGCTTATCTACCATGCATCATTGATTGGTCAGGCGGCACCGAAACTCAAGGGAAAAATTTCACGGTCTCTTGCTGCCAAAGCTGCATTGGCAATTCGATACGATGCTCTTGGTGACAACCAAGACAATTCTATGGGGCTGGAGAACCGAGCCAAGGTATTAGCGTAGTGTTTTGCCCATTGATGTCATGTTTTACATTTTAATTGAAATTAATATGTCTGTTTATTTCCATAGCTTGAGGCCCGGTTAAGGAATCTCGAGGGCAAAGAATTGGGTCGTTCTGCTGGCTCAGCTAAAGGCAAACCTAAGATAGAAGTCTATGACAAGGACAAAAAGAAGGGAGCTGGGGCATTAATAACTCCTGCGAAGGCAAGATAGTTTGTTCTCTTGATGCTTTACTTAGTTTTGCTTCTTTGTTTCTGTTGATTGTAATGTAATTTTCTTTATGTTCCACGCAGACTTACAACCCTGCAGCGGATTTGATTCTTGGACAATTAACAAATGATAACCTAGATGAAAAGGTTTCAAAGAAGAAGGCTGAGGAAGCCGCTGAGAAGGCTCCTGTTGAGGACAAAAAGGAGAAGAAGAAAAAGAAGAAAAAGAAGGAAGCCGATGACACAGCTATGCCAGATAATGGAAATGCAGATGATGAGGAGCCTGCGAAAAAAGAGAAAAAGAAAAAGAAGAAACACTCAGCTGAGGATGTTGAGGTGCAGAATGATGGCGAAAATGGCGACGCGGGAGAAAAGAAAAAAAAGAAGAGAAAACATGCTGAAGAAGAAGAATCTGAGACTCCCAGCAAGAAGAAAGAGAAGAAGAAGAAGAAAAGTGAGGATTGAGTAAGTAGTAGAAAGTTGTAATTGCTATCAACCCAAAAAATTTTGATTAGTTTAAGCGACAAGTTTAATTTTCTTTATGTAAAATTTGGTTCTTGGTTTCCATCGCTGTTCTGGTCTTTTGAGCTTATCTCTTATGTAATCGTTTAGTATTTATTTATGGACACAGTTGCTGGAAGTTGGTTAAGAAGACATACAATTGCTCTGCAGTCATCTATGTGCTGCTGCATATTCTTTTCACCTTCCTAATCCTTTTTCACTCTTAGGGTGCTTTTTTTTTTTTTTAAACAAAACATAATAGGTGCGTTTGAAACTCGTTTCAAAATGATTTTATTTTTTATATGAAAATAAAAACGTTTTTAAAAATGTGTTTGGTAGTTTTATTAAGAGATTATTTTCAGTATAAATTTTTTTATTAATGTCTCTCTTTTTCTCTGTTTGAGAGAGAAGAAGAAAATAAAAATAAAAATAAAAAATAATTAAAAGTCGTTTTTCATTTCTCGTATTTTACATTAAATTAAAAAATTATTTTTATTTTTAATTTTTATCTTTAATGCATCAAACTCGTTTTAAAAAAAAAAAAAATTTTTCTCAAAAGACATATTTTTAATTTTTATCTTTAATGCATCAAACTCGTTTTAAAAAAAAAAAAAAATTTTCTCAAAAGACATAAAAAAATATATAATTAATTCTAAACACGGTTTTCATAATTCTTATCTCCTCGTTTCTGAGTTTTGCAATTTTACCTTTTTGTGATTCATTTCATTGTATCCATTGATTCCCAATTGTTATCTTCTTTTTACACCCCCATTTTCTTTTTTAACTTCCTTTTTTTAAAGGTTAGTTGCATCAGAATTCAGATTCCATTATTTGATCTTATTGGTTCCATAGCCAACTCGTCAACCAAAAGACAAAAACAAAAAAAGAAGCAATTTTCGTATAATTATTTGTCTGCATCTTGGTGCCTGGCTATGACCTTGACCTGTAAGGTTGTCCTTTTATGTTTCTTACTGATGTTAATCATCCATGAAAAAAAAAAAAAAAAAAAGTCTCCAAAGTTGCATAAACTATAATTTTTTCCAACAACAAGTCAAAGGATACAAACGGAGCTGCCAACTTCAAGCAATTGTTTCATCAGTCTTTCCTTTTCAGCTGCCTACTGTTTTAGGACATGTCGTTTTTGTTTTAAGGACATGTCTCGATCTAGACCAGTTTTCTTCGGAGTTAAAAAATGTCTCGATACAAAACTAAGAAAATTCTCATTGTGTGTATCCATAACAAAAAAAATGTCGTCTCTTTTTCATTCAAATATAGAAATAAAAATACAATACGATGTGTCGTTTCTGGAATAGCCAAGTTACACTTCGATTAGTTTCATCCGAGTAGACGTGATTAGTTTCATCCGAGTGGACGTTGAAATAAAGGGTTTTCGTATGTGCCAAACAGGACATAAATGATAGCTGACCATACTGGTAATGATACAGGAGACTAGTGCTGAAAGAACGGGCGGCGGGCCTGCCCAAAGCCCAGAAATTTTCGGGCTCGGCGGGTAGGGCCCTAAGTCTGCCCGTCTAAGTTCTAGGCCGGGCTCGGACCCAAAAATGAAGCAAAAAAACAATCCGGCCGCCATGAAAAACTCATTGCCCGAAGCCCGCCTGAAATTTTTTTAATAGTATTTTGTTTTAATAGTGTGTGTTAATTTTAATTTTAATTTTTATATAATTTTTACAATAAATAACTTAATAATTATTTATATACAAATACAATTAATAAACAATATTATATATAATATATATACACAATATTATTAAAAATAAAACAAAATATAAAAAAATATATTAAATATTTGGGCAGCCTGGGCGGACTCGGGCTGCCCGACCGGGTTTCGGGCAGCCAAGACCTGCCCGAAGCCCGTTCAAGGTGGAGATCGGACTTGGACGGGCGAGCTCAGGCAACGAGTACAAGTTCAATTTTTTTAAACGGTCGCGGATGGCTCATCCAAAGTTCTAACACTACGGGGGACGTGGTTTTTATTGTCTAAACGACAGCAAAATCTAGAATAGGAATGCCATTGCGGATGTGGCTTATGCAAAGAAAATGGCATAAAAAAATTATAAATAAAAAACAAAATCTAGTTTTAGAGAAGAAACGACGGTGACTTTTATAGTACAAACGCCAAGTCTTTATTCTGACGTAAACAGCGACGTCATCTTAAAACAAAACGACCTGTCCTTACAAGTAGACGACGGCAACCATGTACAACAAACTACTTGTCGTTAATTTTGTGAACGACATTAAACTTTTTACGCGAAGAAACAATTGTAATCATGTTACTTGATGTTCTTTTCCTTCATAAAGTTAAAAAAATAAATAAAATCGCATCCTTTTTGCGGAAGAATTTCATGCGGTTTCGCTTATCAAATTTTTTTAAAAAATATATATATAAACGACGTGTCATTTTTCCTTAAACTACAACAAACCTTTAGACAACAAATGACAAATCATAGTATATAAAAGCAATAAATATAATAGTTTCCAGGGAATTTAAAGCAATACAAATTATGAAATCTATTGTAATCTACTTTGTGCCCACCAAATGCAAAAATAATAGATCGACACAAATGTGAGCGAAATAACGCTAAATAAAATATATAATTCCCATATTCAGACCCCAAAACATAAGAAATAAAAAAATTAAAAACCATATAAAAATTATAGAACAAGCAAGCAACTTGGAAGAGAGAGAGAGAGAGAGAAGGAAGTTGTGCTTGTTGTGGGGGTTTGACTTGCGAAATTGGAAGATCTGTTTTGCTGCTCCTTTTATTCGTCCTCTTGTCTGGAACCAGAAAAAGACGCCCCATCGTCCTAATTCCCAAACACCCAACAACACTTTTTCTCTTCAGCACACGCCTCACAAATTCACTGTCTCTTTCCTTCTTTCTCTTTCTTTCTCTAGCTCACGAATCTTATCAATCAACAAACACAGATTCAATCTCAGTAAGTCCACGCTTTTTTCTCCCACCTCCTTTCTATTTCTATCAATACATAGATATACATTTCATGTGCTGTAGATCACTAGCCTTTTTCTCTATCTCTCTAAAATTCTAGCAGTCTTATTCTCAATCACGTTTTACCCAGATCAATTCTTTGACTTTCAAGTCTGTCTTGAACAAACCCAGATCATTATTTCCTTTATTTTTTTTTTCTAATCATGGTTGTTAATTATATTTCTCTTCTTTATAGCAATTACTGGGTCTGGATTTCTAAATTCATGGATATATTAAAGCATGCCGGTTTCAGTGATTGAATTGATTTGTTGATGTGTTTTTGAAGCTCACTATTTGCAAATCAAACATAACATATTTATTTGAATTGGTGTTTTTTTTTATTTTTTTGGTAGTGATTAGTCTGAGAGATGAGGCTTAGATTGAAGAAATGGGTTGTGTGTTTGGGCGAGAGATATCATCATCATCAGGGACAGTCTCGGAGTCTAAGAGGAGGGATATAAGTGTAGAATCCACCACAAGAAAAGTAGATGAGGATTCAGTAGAGAAAGTCGAGAATAACAATGGTGTTGAGATTCTTGATGGTGGGACCCAGGCCCAGAAGGAGAAAAAGGGCGATGGGGTGCAGACTCAGAGGCCTCCAAAAGGAGAAAGAAGGAGGTCCAAGCCTAATCAAAGGCTGAGTAATGTGCCGAAGCATTCACGGGGTGAGCAGGCAGCTGCTGGTTGGCCCGCCTGGCTCACGGACACTTGTGGCGAGGCTCTCAGCGGGTGGATTCCGCGGAGGGCGGACACCTTCGAGAAGATTGATAAGGTGATTTTCCTTTTGTTTGCTTCTCTTTGTTGGAAAATGTATGTTTTATTGGTTTTTGTTGAATGATGTGGCAACAATGTTAATGGTTGTGGAATTGATCTCTTCAGTCAAAATGGTATGTTATATTGGTTTTGTTGAACGACATTCTATGATTGTGAAATTGATTCTGGGATGATGGTATATTCTTATGAACTGAAGAGGAAACGTGAGAAAGTCTATGTTATTTGAGATGCTTTTTTTTTCCCCCATGGTTTCTTTTTTTTCCTTAGTCCCAATACCTGTCATGAATTATGTGACAAGAACAGCAAGGCAACTCTGTCAATCTCAATGTTATGTCAGATAAGTATAATAAATATAATGGGCCGCGTAAATTAGAGGTGGAGGTTTCATGATGTATTTTAATATATGGATTTTCATTCATCCATAAATTTGATCCTTTTTTTATTTTCTTTCCTTTTAACTTTGTTTTTGTGTCTTCATGTATGTTAGATTGGATCAGGTACATACAGTAATGTTTACAAGGCTAAAGATATGTTGACGGGTAAAATTGTTGCTCTAAAGAAGGTTAGATTTGACAATTTGGAGCCCGAGAGTGTAAAATTTATGGCGAGAGAAATTCTGCTTTTGCGGAGACTGAATCATCCCAATGTTGTAAAGTTGGAGGGTTTGGTTACCTCGAGGATGTCATGTAGTTTGTATCTGGTGTTCGAGTACATGGAACATGATTTAGCTGGACTTGCCGCAAGCCCGGAAATTAAATTCACAGAGGCTCAGGTTAGCCTGACATTGTCTTCAAACATCAAGTACTAGTCACAATTGCTAGATGCATTGTTAGTTAACAGCAATTATACTGATCTTCTACTTATTTCACGTTTTCCACGATTTAGGTCAAATGTTATATGCATCAACTACTATCTGGTCTTGAACACTGTCACAATCGCCATGTGCTTCACCGCGACATTAAAGGATCGAATCTTCTTATTGATAATGAAGGAGTACTTAGGATTGCTGACTTTGGATTGGCTTCTTTCTTTGATCCGAACCACAAGCATCCCATGACTAGTCGAGTAGTGACTTTATGGTATCGACCTCCAGAGCTTCTTCTTGGGGCTACTGATTATGGTGTGGGTGTGGACCTGTGGAGTGCGGGTTGCATTTTGGCAGAGTTGCTGGCTGGGAAACCCATAATGCCTGGTCGTACAGAGGTACCAACTTAACTATCTTGCTTTGATTAAAAAAGATTCGTAGGTTTATCCCTTTGTCTTGCGGTTGCAATATGACAAGTCAAATTAAATAATTCAAACCTTTGGTAGTCTAGTAAAATATGGTTATACAAAATTTGAACGTTTATAATGCTAAGAAATAGAAGTAGGGAGAAGGGAATGCAACTGGCTTATGAAATGGTATGCATAAAGTGCACATAATGTTATAATTATAAATATGAAACTCTGGAGTTGCTTATATTCCTAAGCTCATATCGGTGAAAACAGAATACATGTTCATAAGAATTAAAAATAATAATAATAATAATAAATAAATAAAAAGATGAAGACTACATGGATGACTCTTGGGAAATTTTACCATGAAATTTTGCCTTGGAAATCAGTGGGAAGGAAGTCCACAATGAATTTCAATACTCGTGGGAACTTTAAAATCTCGATCTTGATAGATGTTTAGTATTGAGAATTACATTCTTTGAAATGGTCTTCCATGGAGTTAAAGTTGCACCAATCCAGTAAAAGAATCCAACAATCCATTTTTTATATATATACCTGCTGTGACTTGTGGACTGTGGAGTTTGTTTTCCCTCCTTAGTCATTATATTTCTCTTGCTGGTTCATTTTCATGACACTTTAATATTCAACATTTGGTTTGTCAAATGAGTGGAAGAGGTTTTGGACTAAAATGTTTTCTCTTTCATCTCCTTCTTATTCATTTGTAAGTTTGAGAATTTGTTCATAGCATTTTGAAGAAGACCTAGAATTCCTTGTTCTGTGCTGTCCATCATAAATTGTCCAACTGTTTATTATTCAAGCATTTATTGTTGCTTTTTTGGTTCCTTAGGTGGAGCAACTACATAAAATATACAAACTATGTGGTTCACCCTCTGATGAATACTGGAAAAAGGCAAAGCTGCCTAATGCAACCTTATTTAAGCCCCGAGAGCCATACAGAAGATGCATAAAAGAAACATTTAAAGATTTCCCGCCATCTTCACTCCCCCTTATTGAAACTCTTCTTGCAATTGATCCAGCAGAACGTAAGACAGCTACAGATGCTTTAAGAAGTGAGGTGAGTTCTGGCACTTGATGACCAAATTGTTTCAGTCTATATGTTTCCAGATACATTCTATTTTATCACCTTCAAATAAATTTGATGCCTTGCACATGAAAATTAATGTACGAGAATCATCTTGAGTTCACCGGTAAATTTCTGACTTGTCATGATAATCACTTCAGGAAAAAGTTGTAACGAGTGCTAGCATAACTTTGAAATGATACCAATTGAAGTTGAAGTTTTAGAGTCACTGTTCCTGGTGGCTCATTATTATTTGTCATGAGTGTTAGCTATAGTAGTCTGCTCCCCGACTCCATCACCGTATTCAAAATCATTTAGTAGCCGTAGCTCTTAGATTGAGGTCCATGATTGTATTGGTGATTGTCATGCAAAGTAGATGATTTACCAACTTAGTAGTTGAGTGCATACACCACTGATACCTTCTTTTCAGAGATTACAAATGTTGAAATTTCGTTTTGGAGAACATGAAAATATTCTTTGTTTTGTTCCTTCTTTCCGCATTTGCAGTTCTTCACAACAGAGCCTTATGCTTGTGAACCTTCTAGCCTTCCAAAGTATCCACCAACGAAGGAAATAGATGCTAAACGTAGGGATGACGAAGCTAGAAGGTATTAGTAATTGGAACTTTGCCTTTATATCCTTTTCTGGTTTTTAATAAATTCATTCACACTGTTTATTGCGCAAGGTTCAACTAGTTTAATTTTCCACTAAAAGGAGTTTTCTCATAAATAACATATCATCTATATCAAACATCATCTGCGTGGTCATGCAGACTAAGAGCTGCTAGTAAAGCCCAGGCTGAAAACACAAAGAAATCACGATCACGTGATCGTGCTGTCAGAGCTGTCCCCGCCCCAGAGGCCAATGCCGAGCTTCAAGCTAATATTGATGTATGTGATAATGTTGCTTCTCTGGGTCACCATAATCCTATAATTTTGGTACTTTCATTAACACAACACCAGTGAAAAATGATGAGTAACGTTTTCCTCTTAAACAGAGGCGGCGTCTGATTACGCATGCAAACGCAAAGAGCAAAAGCGAAAAGTTTCCTCCACCACACCAGGATGGGGCAGTTGGCTTTCCTTTGGGATCTTCACATCACATTGATCCCACCATTGTTCCTTCTGATGTCCCTTACAGTTCCTCGTTCACTTACTCGAAAGGACCAGTTCAAACTTGGTCAGGTCCATTGGTAGACTCGACTGGGGTTGGCGCACCAAGACGGAAGAAGCATACTGCAGGTCAATCTGGGGCTCACAAAGATAAACATGACGATGCTCGGGTTAAAGGAAAGAGGGCCGTGGCTTAGACTCATACCTTGCAGACGTTGAGAATCTCATTTTTGGTCTTTTGGATGCCTCTGCTGAGTTTACTGTGGGGAGTTAATTGGTACTTGTTGCTAGTTGCAATGAGTCAAATCATCACAGCTTCTCACAGGAGAGCCCGAGAGTGTAATCTTTTCGCCAAAAAGTGTAGGGTCAAAAACAATTTTTCTATTTTTACCCCTTTTTTTGTCTTTCATAGTTCCTTCTTTTTTACCTCTCTCCCTCATCTCAAAGAAAATTCTTTTTTTGCTCAATTTGTTGGATGTTGAGACTGTGCCTCTAATATGTATATCTTGATTCTTTGGGGATTGTGGTATTGAAAACTATAACACTTCTCTGAAAATAGTGAAGGTATTTTATATGTGTTGGAGAAGCTCCTTCATGCTTCCTTTATTTTGTTTAAATCTGCTTTCGTTGGCTTTTAAGCCAATTGCCAAATATGGCAGAATATTGGTTTTTTTTTTCCTTGACAACTTTGCTTTTTTGGTACAATTGGGAAAATTAAAGAGGTTAGGATTGATTCTTTTTTTGGATTTGGAAACAATGTAATAGATTGATTTTTTTTTTTTTTTGAAAATGTACTGGTTGGTTTATTCGCGCTGAATTTGTCTTATTCATCCTTTTTGTCAATTTTATTGTCGTTTTATGCTGTTTTGTGGTTGTAATATTTCGCATACGACAATAACTATCTTCTCCTTGGCAAGATTAGCAAGGCCTTAAACTTGTATTTTGAAAAAATGAAAATCCGAATGCAAGTTGAACCAAGCTCTTGATTTTGGTCATGAATCTTACAAACTATTTACTAAAAAGTTGATAGAATAGTAATTGGATAAATCTTCATTTACATGTGAAAAAGCAATAATAATTTTTTTAAAAAAAGGTATTATCCAAAATAAGAATTTTTACGAAGGCTTAACAAAAACAACGAGCTATTTTTTAAATCAAAGATGCCACGTGTATCAACAGACGAGTGCCGAACATAATTAACTTTTGTATGGAACATAATTATTGGATGGCAATAAATATAATAATATTATTCCCCTCAAAACATGAAGTGGAAAAAATAATATTTTAGTGAACATTACGCGCAAAAAGAGCAAACTACTTCCCTTGAAGGGCAAGGCATAAGAAAAAATAAATCTTTTATTTATCTAAGAAATTTTAACACAATTATTAGGAAATATTTTTTTTCCTTATTATTAGGCTCTCTGTTATTTATTGGAAATAAAAATACAAAAAAGAACAAAAAAAAAAGATGATGGTAGTGAATTGAATAAGAATAGACAAGTTTGGAGGGTAAGCTTGCAAAAACTCAGACTTGAACCCCAAACATAAGCAACGGAGAACTACTTTTGTACTCTCACTTTGTCTGTCTCAATTCTCTCTCAAAATCTTTCTTCGTCTCCGACTCTACTTTTTAATTACTCTCTTTCTCTCTCTCTCTCTCTCTCTCTCTCTCTCTCTCTCTCTTGTTCCAGAAACGATATCTAGAAGAAACCCTAGATTGAGTAACAATGGAAGAGAGCGCCAACGACGCCACCAACAATGCCGCCCGAGCCATTGCCGTAGCCCTCGACTGGACCTCTACTCCCGACGCTCGAAAAGCCGCCGTCTCTTACCTTGAATCCGTACTCTCTCTCTTTCTCTCTCTCTAATAGTTTTCTCTCACTGTATAAACTTCATTGCTCTGTGGATTGTTTATTCTTGAAAAAGTTGAAAATTGAGTGAAGTTTTTATTGGCTCTGCTGCGTTTTGTTTAGTTTAGTTGAGTTTCGTGATTCGTGTATCGGTGATTCTACTCCTTGCTTTTCAGTTAAAATTGACGGTTACTGGTACAATGAATATGCGTTGGGTTGTCTGGTGTTCTGATCGTTTTTTGGGTTATGGTTGTGAATGTTTTGGTTTATTATTCGCTTCCAAAATGCATAGTGCTTAGAAAAAATCTTACGAAAAGCTCTTTTTTTTTTTTTTTTAAATGGTGAACTTGGAAATCAACTTTTCTTTTCACTAGAGGGTTTGGTTCGTAGAAATTGGCAACAGTAGAAAGATTTCTTATTTAATTATTTTTCAGGAGGAACTATAACAAAGTCAGGAATGAGCTTATTATTGCTCTAATTCGGTTAAGAAATGACTACGATGGGTTTTTTGACACACTTTTTTTTTCCCCCATGCCATCGTCTTCTCTGTTGGAAAATTTTATGATGAACTGAATTCATAACATTTACCTTCAGCAAGAATTTATGGATGAGGCTTGTGATTTCTCTTGTTAAATGTAGTACTCTAGATTGACATGTATACTCTACAAGCCTGTTCAATTGTAAGATTATGGTCTCATTTTGCAATCTGGATTATAATTTGAATTTTACTTGGCTGTTTCTAGTTTGTATTGTTTTTGTTAACTGGTGTTTAATTTCTTGTAGATAAAAGGAGGAGATGTGAGATTTTTGGCCAACACATCATTCCTATTAGTGAAAAAGGACTGGTCTTCAGAAATTCGCTTGCATGCATTCAAAATGTTGCAGGTATGTGCCTGGATAAAGTAAAAAGGGAAACCTTTATGTGCGGACAACAAGAAAGAATTTCTAGAAGGAATTTAGAATAAGCTGTACTAAGAAAAATGAAAATTACTGTCACTGTGTCATTTGCCTAGGGAAAAAGCCGCTAAAACCTAGACCTAATCAATGTCAATGTGATAAATCAACCCAAGTAGTCAAATACTATGGTTTCCCTTTTCAAACCCACAATGATCATTAGCTTCTAGCTCTGTAAACGTTTGAAATCTTCTTTATTTGGAGTTCATGAATGCAACATATGTGTCTTTCTGCAGCATTTGGTTCGGCTACGGTGGGAGGAACTAAGCTCTGAAGAACATAGGAATTTCGCAAATGTTGCTCTTGAGTTGATGTCAGATATGGCAAATCCTTGTGAGGAATGGGCTTTAAAGAGTCAGACGGCAGCCCTTGTTGCTGAGGTTTGCATAACTCCTGTTAAAATTTTGTTTCATCCCGTCAGTTCTCATGTTTACCTTGGAATGCGCTGTTTCTTGTGTTACAGATAGTCAGAAGAGAAGTGCTCCTATGGCAAGAACTGTTTCCTTCTCTAGTGCCCATCTCCAGCCAGGGTCCTATTCAAGTACTTCTCTTTTCTTATTTGCAAGTTGCAACAATTAGTTCATCTAATATGTCGATGCGATGATTACATTGTGTTTTTCCTTTTTGAACTAGGCTGAGTTGGTGTCAATGATGCTGAGGTGGCTTCCTGAAGATATTACTGTCCATAATGAAGATTTGGAAGGTTTATCATGAAACGCCGTGCTGTACTTTTTTTCCCCCCTTTGTGTCCATGTCTTTTACAGAGAATAGGGCTAGATGCCTATTTTTGAGTATATGATGCTTTCTCATCTGGATTCAAATGATGTATGCCTCTGAGTCTAATTGATGTTTGACACAGGTGATAGACGAAGACTACTGCTACGTGGGCTTACTCTATCTTTGCCTGAAATTTTGCCTCTATTATACACGGTATGCCTCAATCGCTACTTTTTTTATTTGGTGGAAGTGTTAGTCTGTGCTCTGTTTTAACGTTTGATTTGTCCTGCAGTTACTAGAAAGGCATTTTGGAGCTGCACTAAATGAAGCAGGCAAACAACAATTGGACATCGCAAAACAACATGCAGCCACAGTTACAGCCACGTTGAATGCTATTAACGCGTATGCTGAATGGGCTCCATTACCTGATCTTGCTAAATATGGTATAATTCATGGGTATGACTTCCTTCATTGAAGTTTGTATAGGACATTATTTGACACTGGCACTTTTTTATTTCTCATTCCATCTCTTTTGCTTATGCCCGTGAACAGGTGTGGTTTCTTGCTTTCTTCTCCTGACTTTCGTCTTCATGCTTGTGAATTTTTTAAACTTGTCTCCCCAAGGTCAGCATTTTAGTTTTCTATTTTTCAATGCTATTACCATAAAATATACATCTTTCTTTTCTTTTAAGACTTGGCCGTGCTAATTAAGTTATTTTGAATCAAATTCTTCAGGAAGAGACCTAGCGATGACTCTGCTTCTGAATTTAATTCTGCAATGACCAGTATCTTTCATATGTTAATGAATGTTGCCAAAGAATTCTTGTACAGATCCGCTTCCAATGCCGGGGCTGTTGAGGAAAGTGAGATTGAGTTTGTGGAGTACATCTGTGAGAGTATGGTGTCTTTGGGTTCTTCAAACTTGCAATGTATTTCTGGTGATATCACTGTGCTACCTCTTTATTTAGAGCAGGTAGTAAAAGTACCGATGAGTACCCATCCACCTATACACATTCTAATAGTTCTTTGTTTGCAATGGGAGTAATATGTAGTCTCTCAGACATTATGCATATATCAGCTATTTTTAAAATAAAGAACTTGAGTAATTGAACTATCAGAATATCCATGAAATCATTTAAGAATGCAATATAACTACGTTATTTATTTATTTATTTTGCAGATGCTAGGGTTGTTTCAGCATTTTAAGCTGGCACTTCATTATCAATCTCTGCTCTTCTGGCTGGTATAAAGAAGATTTCTTTTTCTATTCTGACAAGGTGTCAGTAATTGAAGCAATGTCATACCCTGCTATCTTTTCACTCTTCAATGTTCTTGTTCTTGTGTAGGCACTAATGAGAGACTTAATGTCAAAGTCAAAGACTGTTGTGCATTCATCTGGGGAGGGATTAGCTGTTAAAGTGAGCTTTGGTCCTACCCAGGTTGATAATGAAAAGCTAAAGATCTTAAGTCTTGTGAATGATGGTATATGTAGTGCGATTCTGGATACTTCTTTCCAGCGTGTGCTTAAGAAAGAGAAGGTTCCTCGTGGAATGGCACTTTCTTTGGGGTCTTTGGAGTTGTGGAGTGATGATGTTGAGGGCAAGGGTGATTTTGGCCAGTACCGGTCGAAGCTGGTACAAAATTCTTTTTTACATCTTCTTTCACATAGTTTTGGCCTATAAATGTTGATATGGATGGGCGGGGTAGTTTTTCTTGACTTATGGTGATAACTTCAATTTAGACAGAGTTATGAGAATAGAATAATATCTACTCATTTTTCTCCGAGAGGATTATTTTGTTTATCATGAGTTGAGATAAGTTTTTGAATTTCAGTTGAACAAGTCAAGAGAACAACTAACTATCTACTTTAGATCCGGACTTTTACGTTTTTATCCACTAATACATGATCTAAATGCAGTTAGAATTGATCAAGTTTTTTGCTTCCTACAAGCCCCTTATAGCTGGTGCTAAGGTTTGTGAAAGGATCGATGCAATCGTCAAAAGCCTCTTGCTTTCTTCTAATTCTCAGGTTTGTTTACTGATACTTCCATTTTTTGGTTTGCTATCTTTGGAGTTGAGTGATTTGGTTTAATTATTGATTTATTTCAGAAATAATGGTCTTTTTTTTTTTCCTTCCATTCTTCTTTTCCCATTTCAAGGAATTAGCTGTCATGGAAAGCATGCAATTGGCTCTGGAAAATGTTGTAAGCACAATTTTTGATGGGTCAAATGAAGTTGTTGGTGGGAGTTCTGAAGTTCAACTTGCACTGGGAAAAACATTTGAAGGTTTTTACCAGATTATTTTTTTATAGTTTTTTTGTTTTCACTGTGGACTCCGAAAGCAATTGCTGGTTACTTTTCTTGAAGGGTTGCTCCAGCAGCTTCTTTCTTTGAAGTGGACTGAGCCAGCTTTTGTGGAAGTACTTGGACATTATTTGGAAGCATTGGGTCCCTTTTTGAAGTATTTCCCAGATGCAGTTGGGAGTGTTATCAATAAATTGTTCGAACTTCTAACCTCACTTCCTTTTATTGTTAAGGTGACTCTTGATTCAGTTTATTTTCACTCTAATTTTTCACAACATATTGAAAAACCTAACTACTAGGCATGTTGTTTAAATATGTTATTGCTCGTTAGGATCCTTCTACAAATAGTGCTCGTCATGCAAGGTTGCAAATTTGTACGTCATTTATTCGTATTGCCAAAGCTGCTGACAAAAGTGTTCTGCCTCACATGAAGGTGATTACTTTTCTGTACGATTTTCTCCTGGTTTGTGAGAGGAGCCGAATTTGTATCTTTTTAAAGTTTCTCCAACTAAATACGAGAGATATTAATTTCTTTATTCAATTTCTCATGTGGTTTGTTACATAGGGCATAGCAGATACCATGGCATATTTACAAAGAGAAGGTTGTTTGCTTCGGGGTGAACACAATCTTCTAGGTGAAGCATTTCTTGTCATGGCTTCATCGGCAGGGTAAAAATTTGCTTTCTAGGTTTACCTTATATTTTGATTCTCATGCAACCAACTTACTTTTTGAACTGTCTACCCATGATACAGGGTTCAACAACAACAAGAAGTTTTGGCCTGGTTATTGGAACCTTTGAGCCAACAATGGATGCAGCAGGAGTGGCAAAACAACTATTTGTCTGAACCGTTAGGTCTAGTTCAGCTGTGCTTTGAGACACCAACTATGTGGTCAATTTTCCATACAGTTACCTTTTTTGAGAAGGCACTTAAGAGAAGTGGAACAAGAAAACCCCAGGCAAACTTGCAGAACAGCTCAAGAGCAACTTCCACTCACTTGCATCCAATGGCTTCTCATCTATCATGGATGCTGCCTCCTCTGCTAAAAGTACGCATGTTCATTCACTAATTAATCGTGCTAAGTTTCCTACTTTATATCTCTTCTTAAACATGGTACATTTAGGGTCGTATTAATGTTCTCATGCAATTTTTAAATGCAGCTGCTCCGTGCAATACACTCCCTTTGGTCTCCATCTATATCTCAGAACCTACCTGTAGAAGTAAAAGCTGCCATGATGATGAGCGATGTTGAGAGATACAGTCTTCTCGGGGAAGGAAACCCTAAATTGTCAAAGGCTGCATTAACTTTCACTGATGGATCCCAGATAAGCATGAGTAAGGAAGGGATTACAGAGCCAAATGAAACTAATATAAGAAATTGGTTGAAAGGAATCAGAGACAGTGGGTATGTCTGCAAAGGCTGTACTTTGTTGTTTCAGACATATTTTACTTCTTTCTTTTTCATGAATTCATAGAAGCTTGGAAAATACTAGAAGACTAGAGAATGGAAAAAGGGAAAATGATCTTGCTGAAAATAGAATTGAGGGACAGGCACAGTTATTTTTTAGCAATGACGGATAAAAAAATAAATAAATTAAATTAAAAGCCTTTTGGAGAGAAATTGTTTTAACAGAAACCATACTTCCTCCTGTGAAAATTTTAGAAGCTTTGCAAATGTTAATTTCAAGGCACAAATTTTTCAATGGTGAATTGTGATTTTAGGTACAATGTACTGGGCTTATCAACTACTATTGGCGATTCGTTTTTCAAATGTCTGGATATACATTCAATTGCTTTAGCCCTGGTGGAGAACATACAATCAATGGAGTTCAGGCATTTAAGGCAGCTTATTCACTCAGTTTTTATTCCTTTAGTTAAAAATTGCCCTCAAGAAGTGTGGGATATATGGCTGGAAAAGCTTTTGCACCCGTTATTTTTACACTCTCAGCAAGCTCTTAGCTGCTCCTGGTCTGGTCTTCTACATGAAGGCAGAGCGAAGGTTCCAGATGCCCATGGCATATTTGCTGGGTCTGACTTGAAAGTGGAAGTAATAGAGGAAAAGCTACTTAGAGATCTAACTAGGGAGGTTTGTGCACTTCTCGCTGTTATAGCTTCACCGCAGCTGAATACCGGCCTTCCTTCCTTGGAGCATTCTGGACATGTCACTCGTGTTGACTTATCTGCACTCAAAGACTTGGATGCATTTGCATCTGGCTCAATGGTTGGGTATGTGTAGCGTGCAATGCTTCTTGGTTACATCTCCGAATTTGATTATATTTGTTTATCAATATATTTCGTTTTCCTGAAATGTGCTCTGTTGGCAGTTTCCTTTTGAAGCACAAAGGTCTGGCCCTTCCAGCCTTGCAGATTTGTCTAGAAGCTTTTGCATGGACAGATGGTGAAGCTGTGACCAAAGTTTCTTCTTTTTGTGCTGCTCTAGTTGTTTTAGCTGTAGTTACAAATAATGTGGAGCTCCGGGAATTTGTTGCGAAGGATCTGTTTTCTGCAATTATCCATGGTTTAGCGCTCGAGTCAAATGCAGTTATCAGTGCTGATCTTGTTGGTCTTTCTCGTGAAATATTCATCCATCTTTGCGAAAGAGATCCAGCTCCGAGACAGGTGCATTGTCATCCTTCATTCTTCTCAATATCTTTGCTTATGATTAGTGGATTCTACATTCAAGGACCGCGTAAACATTGTTGATCTAAGTATTTGCTTCTCTTGTTTTCCCAGGTTTTGCTTTCACTCCCTTCTATCACGCATAATGATTTACGTGCTTTTGAAGAGGCTTTGACGAAGACATCCAGTAGCAAAGAACAAAAACAACATATGAAAAGCTTGCTCTTATTAGCTACGGGGAACAAGTTAAGAGCACTTGCTGCTCAAAAGAGCGTAAATGTCATAACAAACGTTACTGGTCAGCGCTTTGATTTCGTCGTCATCTCGCATTCCTATTCTTTTCCTGAATTTTTGTGCTGTTGAGTTGTTCCACTCTTGTAATATCTAATGAACTAGCCTGTTTGGACTTCTACTTTCAGCAAGGCCGCGCGGAACAGTCAATGCTCCGGCTGAAACCAGGGCAGACGATGGGGAGACTGTTGGACTGGCGGCCATATTGTGATGGATTTGTTCTGATTTGTTGTACAGAAAATGAGGTTAACCTAGTGAAGAAAAACCCTGTTTGTGGGTAACATACATAGATAGTTGAGGCGCATTATTTTTTGGCGTTTAGGCGTGCTGACGCTATAAAGGAATAAAACCATGGATGCCGAGCTTGTCCTCTTGATATTTGTTTTTGTATAAAGAATATTTTATATGAATATTGATTTACTGTCATGTTTGAAACTTTTTTCCTCGTAAATTACAAAATTTCCTCTCAACCATAGCCCTTGTGGTAATGTGCCCTCAATTTTTATAAACGTATCATTCGTTTGCCTAATTTATGAAACATAGACGGAAAAAAACTCCTCTTTAAGATTTTTAGTAGAAATTTAACTTGTTAAGGACCTTAAGAATATTGATTTACAAGCTACATCTTAAAACTTTTAACCAATTTCCTTAGCGAGGTTAACTTCTTAATACATTTCCAAATTACGGATATGGTGATTTTTCCTTTTTAAGAAGCATCAACTGAAAAAGATCAACGAGTACTTTCTTCTCTTCAGAAAGAAGGGAAAACGCTCCAAATATGAATCAATGCCCTGTTTTAAGTACGCTACAATCAAACAAGTAACACAATATAGTGATAAGTGATGTGTGATGCTATTATGTCGTAAAGTTTCAAAACATGACGTGTTTTATTTTCAAATTAAACATGACATGCTTGTTGTTTGGAAATTTTTGTTTTTTATTTTCCATTTCCTAAATGCATGGATTTAAACGAAAATAATAAAACTCAAGAACGACAGCCGATCTGAACAACAAGAATAAACATCTAAAAAAGTTGAACCTAAAAAAAAAAAAGAGAACAACAACAAGTCAACAACTAAAGAATAACAACCGAGAAAAGGACCAAAAAAAAACCAGAAATAGTAGGAAATAGGCCAATATGAAAAGCTTAAGAAAGTATATATGCTAATTTTTAGTTATAGAAATTAATAGACCATAACTTGTCAAGTTATGATTCATAATCAGATAAGTTATGGACAAACTTGTCAAGTTATGGTTCATAGTCAGACAAATTATGGACAAAAACCATGAATTATGGACAATAACTTATCAAGTTATGGTTCATAATCAGACAAGTTATTGACGAAAACAGTAATTTGGCCTATTTATTAACTTATGTAAACTATTGGCCTATTAATTTTAATTCATCTCAAGTCTTGGCCTATTTTTTTCTTTCTTCCAAAAAAAACAGGAATGAGGGTTTGACACATAAGAACGACAACGAATAAGAAAACGTCACCACAACAAAAAATGACACTATTAAAAGACTAGAAAATGAGAACGGCGTCAAATAAAAAAGATCCAGAGGAATAAGGACATTAAAAATATGTCGAGTATTACAATTTGAAAATCGATATAGATTAGAGATAAATGACAAGAATGAGGAAATGAACTCCACAGAGAAAACGACAACAGATAATTAAACTCCAGAGGAATAAGGACATTAAAAATATGTCGAGTATTACAATTTAAAAATCAATATAGATTAGAAATAAATGATAAGAATGAGGAAATGAACTCTACAGAGAAAACGACAACAAATAATTAAACAACAGCTACATTATAATACGTGACCTACAAAATGGAAGCGACAATGAAAGTAAAGTTAACATATCAAAAAGAGATAATACACATATATATAGAAAGCACAATGAGATTCATGTAGCTTATCTCTTAATTTCCCTAAAGTCATAGTCAAATTATTATTTTTTTTTTAGTGATTTTGTTTTGCCTTTTTTGTTGTATTATTTAGTGATTGTTTTTATTTCTTCTGTTTTATACATTTATTTGCCTTTTCATTTTACTTTTATCCAAAATATTTTAAATTTAAAATTTTTATTCTAATTTTTTCTGAGGGAATAATTTTTTTCATGTATATATCAACTTAATTAATTTTTATAATCCACTAAAATATGTTTGACAAATATGATAAATACATTGTTTTTCTAATCGTTACATTGAAATAATGTTTTCCATGATATACTTTATTGAAACAACTTTTCGCAAACTTGCTCTCGTTCAAGTTTTTTTTTTTTTTTTTTTTCCAAAATAAACCGTTATAAAATATTAATTTTACATAACCGTCTTTTTATTGTAGCTCTCTTAAATATTGTTTTCTTATACCTCCTGATTAGTTTGCTGTTTAACTTGTCTTAAGCAAAACCTATCCTGATTTAATACGGCGTGCTTTTTTATGCTTAAGTAATATATTGTTGAAACACACGTATTTTGGTACATTTATTTTTGTAAAATCATATATTTTTAAACGTGAACGAACTATACACACATGTTTAAACTAGTGAAATAAAGCCATTTTCAATGCAATTACTAATGTCAATTGTATATATAACATCAAAAAAGATGATATGATATTTATTTGTGCTCGAATACATAACGTCATTTGAAATATTAAATATACTTTTTCTCATAATCATTAAGTTTTAAAAGTTATAAAAGTAAATTTTTATTTTTAAAATAATTAAAAAATGTAAAAGTTGCATTGATTACATAAAAATAAAATAAATATTTCAACTAATAACAATTAAATGCTAAATTTTTTATATGCTATACTTAATGAGAAATTTACCACAAAATATAACATATAGAAAATTTAGTACAATAAATAACATTACATTGAAGTATTTTTTACACTCAACTAAATTTATAATTGACACAAATTAAAATATTGTGTTAGAGATGCTCTAAATAAAAGAATAAGGAAGAAATGAAAAATGGCATGAAAACGAAAAGATCATCGAAAGATTGAAACCACAATAAAAGTGAAAAACGACAAATACGAGAAGAAAATCATAAAGGGACAAAATAAGGGTTGTATCCGCCTCCTCCTAATACATAAAACAAAGGACCACGTATTTTCCGAAAACAAAAATAAAGACGTTACAGGCTTTTAGCATGTCCAAGAGCAACTTATTTCCAACGACAATTTAATACGATCCAGAGTAGAACAGTTGTCAATAAATCCTCGTAACGAAATCCATCCATTCCATCTGTGAGATAGGAGGTTAGTCTTAGAAGACATCGCGTTTACAATTCAATTTGAAGAAAAATAAAATTTTATTAAAAATATGAGGCTACAAAAAGGGAAAAAAACTAAGAAAAAAAAAATCGAGATCTTTCGCATCTAAAAAAATCACCGGGAAAAATATGTTGGAACAAGGAAGTTCAATTTTTACAAGTTCCCCAGTATCATTCTTTCAAATGGGGAGCCCCATTAGACAGTATTTTTCCCATCGTAAAATGTGGAGACATACAAAATTTGTACATAAATGAGGCCTGTGAATCAACCACTTTCCTCCTCTTTGTCGTCGTCCTCTTCCGGTGCCTCCCTCAGCCACTAAAAAAGACAAAACAAGTTGCTATGAACTAGAAGAAGAAATGATTGCAGAGAAGATGGGAGACGTATGCCAGTTTCAGGTGAGCAAAAAGCAAAAGGCTGGCTTCAAATAGAGTGAATAATAAACTTACTTGGATGAACTTTTCG
This sequence comes from Morus notabilis, assembly GCF_000414095.1. NCBI lineage: Eukaryota > Viridiplantae > Streptophyta > Magnoliopsida > Rosales > Moraceae > Morus > Morus notabilis. Next base: position 255,647 of record NW_010361272.1, on the reverse strand, counting down.
GCCTGCTTAACAAAAACTTTGTCCAACTCGTCTGCATCTTTCTTTTCATCATCCCACCTTAAAATAGCATCTTCTTGTAGAACTTCTTGGTCATACAAATGCGACATTATCTGAGATATATAATCAATTATCAGAACATAAATTGAAATCGTGAAAACTAAGCAAGACAGCAAGCATTTTGAAGTAAATTCACACAGAAACACATTTTATAATTAATGAAAAAGTAAATAAATAACTGCTGGGAAAAACCTCGTGGAAAGTATTTTCGTTTATGAAAGATGATGGATGAATAACTACAAAATACTCTCAGTATGACAGTGTCACAGTAGATGTACCTTTGTGAACAATGGAGCGAATTCCTTGGCAGACTCCAGACACATTTCTTCAAATTTAAGTATTACCTCAATCTGTCAAATTTCCCCAAAAGGAAAAACCATTATTAGGCAGTATAATGATGACCGTCAAAACCACCATGGAATTAGTATGATTTTACAGCGATGAATGAGAAACAAGTACAGACCTCCTCATCTATATCTGCCAGGTAATACTTCAGGAGTTTCTTCCATTTTGTAACTACGTTAGTAGCATTTTGAAGCAATTCACCTAAGAAACAGATTATGGAAACATCAAGTTGGTGCAACTACTAACCATAGTGATGCAAGAGAAAGACCCATTGTACAGTGCAAACATAGAAGACCAAGAGTATTATTGTGCAAACAAGAAACGAATGTCGTGCAATAGGAATTCTGAATTTGATCTTTGTACTTTCAAGATTAAATATAAAAATAGGAAAACAGAAAAGAAAAAGAAGAGATGAAAACAGAGAAGGGCAAGCTCAAGAATGCTTACGAGCTGAATTATGTGGAGTTTCTAGAGCCAATTTCATCATTGAATAAAATAAAGCTCCTGCACAGTCTGCAGTTAACCTGTTGTATGACAACCTGCCATGCCGCCAAAAAGGTGATCAACAACTATTATCAAAAGTTAAGGTCAACATGTTATCTCAATAACGATTAGAATACATAATATGACACAATAGAGGGGTAATAAAGCAGAAAATCATATGACACAAATTTCAATCTCTATGAAAGAATTCGCGATTGCAGTGTGGGACAATGCTTTGATTGCCATGGAGTCCCACATGTGTTCTGTCACCTTTGTTTCTATTTTCCTTTTTTTGAATGCTAAAATTTACTTGAGATTCTTGAACAATTTAATCTTGCTTATAAGTACAAGTGACTACGAATGATAAATGATCAAGGTGCCGTGATGCCATACCTGAGTGAATTAACTTCTAAGACTACATGATCTACTGCAATATTTTCATGCACAGCTCTCAGAAATGTCGCTTCAACCTGCAAATAACAAAGAGTTTCCGACGGTTAGTTTGTCTAAATGTGCATTTCATTTTGTTTTACCACAAGCATTCCAGTCGATCATTTCCACCTCTTTTTCAAAGTAAATTGATTCATCCCTAGAGTCTTCAATATCGTCATCTTCTGAATAATTGGAATCACGTTTCAATTCTCCAGAAGGTGGCAGAATACTGCCATCTTGAGTTAACTCGAGATCATCATCTATTGCCTGTATCAACTCAGCAAGTTTATCTGCAGGAATGGGAGCAACAGAATGCCTCAATTCCTCATCATAGCCTCCTTCGCTAAATGGCCAAATATGACCAATGCCTCCAGAACCAAGCTGATCAACAAGAGTAACCACAGAGTTACTCAGTATTGTATGGG
>NW_010361272.1:239099-253816 GCF_000414095.1 Morus notabilis | reverse complement strand
CCAAAATGGAAAAAGTGGTAGGTGGATATAGTGTGGGGGGGGGGGGGGGGGGGGGGAACTTGAAAAATAAAATATGGGAACAAGGAAAAAAGTGAGACCCAGAGCACAACCGCAAGTGAACAGGAAGCTAACCTGAGATGTAGGCCAACGTTGTGTGTCCAATAGTTCAGATATTTCCCCATTTGATTTATCCGCAGTATCAACCATTGCTGTACATTGAAAAGTAAAGAAATAAGAAAATGTACTAAATTTGGATGTCTCTTATTAGTCAATAACCCATAAATATAAATATATATATACATATGCATATACATATATATCATAAATGTTTTCTGAATCTGATCCTAAGTCCTAGCAAAATATTAAGGCCAAACAGACGCTATCTTGAAAATTGGAAGATGAAAATAAACACACTTCAGATTTCGGAAAATATTTACATAGTAAAAGTAGATTTTCGATAATTATTCAAAATAAAAATGCAAAATGTCGATGCATGAGATGAAGAGCAAAAGTTATTACGTGGAATGTCGACAATCCCACTGCTATTGTCAGCATACTCCAGCTCTTCATCACTATCTTGCTTGGTTGGCTGTTGGAATAAAGACACCTTCGAGTATGAAGGAACAACAAATTGCTGCCCTATCACAACCTGCAGGTAAGCAAACCCAGAAGAACTTAAAACCTAAAAGTGGCCAATTATCCAGAAATGTATGTTGGTTTGACTAATTCCAATGGACCGTAAGTAAAAAGAAAGAACAGAACAAGACAAAAGAAGAAACTCCTAAAAACTATTTGTTAAAGTATAAAACTATTGTTGGCCCACATCCCAACAACTTAAGTTTTTAGGATGGATTGGTAAACTAACATGGTATCAGAGCGGGAGGTCCTGAGTTCAAATCCCCATAATTGCACTCTTTATCCCCATTTAAATTGTCATCATGTGTTGGGTCTTTAATATATCTCGGGCTTAAATATTCACGTGTTGGGCTTTCTAATTAATTTACCCACACGATTGCCCATTGTTCAGCTCACACGTGAGGGGGAGTGTTAAAGTATAAAACTATTGTTGACCTACCTCCCAACAGCTTAAGCTTTTGGGATGGATTGGTAATCTAACACTATTTCTCTTTAAATGGCTTCGTGCCAAGAGCAAGAGGGGATATAATACACGCTTCCATAGCAACCAACATATATATTCCGGGAAGATTTTTTTTTTTTTTTTCAATTAGTCTTTTTAAAAGTACTGTTTAAATATGCAGCAAGTTCAAATAGGGGATATACAAATAAAAACATATTAGCTGAAAGAAGATATCAAGACACTGTCCAAAACTATTCAGATCCCTAAAATGATGAGACTATTGTACTGTCAGAATTCTTTAGAAATAGTGAAATACTATAGGTTACAAATATAAATAAACATATGCCTCCACGAATTTGAATTCTTATATAGGACGATTTGGACCAGTAAGTGACGAGGCAAAGCCACTATGCGGCTCAAAAACGATTTGTATCTTGCAACTATATTTTTCAAAACACCCATCGCAAAGTTGATTTGGCAAAAAAGGTAGGGCTAAAACAGTAATTACACTTTTGTAAATTGTACTAAATTTGACACCTCATCATTTAAGATATAAGCCAGATATTTTTTTCATGATGTGCGCCATTGCTCTCACAATTTTCTAATATATAAATGTCCACCAAACAAGAAAGAATTAGCATCTCATTTCAGCAAAAAATAAAAAAGTAATAAAAAAGTGTGACATTTCATAATTAATACAGGTCCCATTAATAAAAACACAAGCACATACCTTGAGTGACAAAACTACTCCAGGCTCCAACACTGCACCAGATTTCATTATAACTCCATCACACACTATGGCATGCCTTAGCTTGCAGCCATCTTCAATGATGACATTATCCCAAATATAGGAACCTTCTATAGAAACATTTGCTCCAATACTACACCCTTTCCCAATAACTGAATTCGAAATGCTTGTGTTGTCCCCAATTTTGGTGCCATTTCCAATAACTGTAAATGGACCAATCTTCGCAGAACGTTGTTGCCCTATTTCTGGAGAGTAATAAGTTTATGAAATCAATATCACAGGGATTTCTACTATCCGACTAAACAAAGGATATCTTATACAATCTATGTTTTTTACCTGATGCTCGATACATTCCTTGTCTTTCTAATTTAGTCGTAGAATTCTCAAAGCACATAACATCAGGCACAAGAGGATACGTCCAACGTTGAATTATGTCTTTACTAATAGTGTCATAGCTTCGGAAGTTGTCGATCCTAGCCGCATAACTTGAGTGAATTTCATGTGTGAATATTTTGTAACCCATAATCTGTTGAATGGATAGATGGTGAAGAAATGCAAAACAAAAATAAACATAAAAGTATATGTGCAAAAATGAAAACAATACGTAGAGTCATGGTACCAAGAACAAGAAAGGAAAAGTGAAGTATCAGATAACTTGCATGACAGTCCTTTTGAGAATTAATTACGAACTTATATATAATTGTCTCAAAATAACAGAAAAGCGTATTTGTAATGTAGCATAATGGCACCGTATATGCATAAATGGACAAACACAAAACTGAGGCAATGAAGAAAGAATATCAAAAGGCCCCACAAAAAGGAATCACCTGCATCCCTCATGCATATACCAAAATCAATGCTTAAACATTAGAACCCAGTACAACCAACCACACCCAATAAAATTCCTCAATCAAAAAAAAAAAGGCTTCATAAGTCATAACCCAGGTGATCAAATCATAACCTGGTTTTTTTCCACTACAAGCCAAATTATCACTAGAAAATATTGCCGAAGAACACACAGACTAAACTACCAAAAGTTTGACTATATAATTCCTCGAAGTAATTCCACTTCAAACCTAAACCACCCTCGACTCCCCCATTTTAAACACACAAAAAAGAAAGTTACCACACTTCAATTCCTTATTGTTAGTCACTCTCTAAGTTGACACCATCAGACAAGTGTTTGACCAATTATAGGCATAAATAGTTAGAACTTAATCAAACAAAGATCTTTCTTCAGTATTACACAAAAAATGATGATGTGAAAGAAAATATGAGTTCCCAAAGCAGCCTAGTTATGTTTACGTTGGTTAAAAAAAGTTTAGTAAGAAACACGTACATCATCAACAAGCAATCCCTTGACAAAATGGCGTCGTAGATGTTGATAATCGAAATTATCTGTGAAAAGACTAAGGACCTCTGGAGAGCAGATATCAATATAGCAATCCTGCACATAGATAACACGGAAATATGTGGTTAAATTGTAGTAAAGACTCCACAGCTCCTCTGAGTAATTCATGGGAAAAATAAACATAAATAAAAGTAATGCCAGAGAGAATCTCTATTAATGAAATTGTGAATGGCCGCTAACACGTACATAATATGAATTACCAAATTGAAAATAATAATAACCATAATAACCAATAACCTCTGTTTCTTTCCTATGACTTGCATACCAAAAAGACTATTCAAGAGTACCATTTCCCTACTTCACAGTAATAAGTTACAGTCATGTAAAGTATTTTAAAACACAAACTCGCGCAAGCGCAAACAAGTATTTTAAAACACAAACTCGCGCAAGCGCAAACAAAACCCTAAAAACCTTAAAAAACCCTAAAAACCTTAAAAATCCCTAAAAAAACTCTAAAACCCCTAAAAAAACCTAAAACCCCTAAAAAAAACCCTTAAAACCCCTAAAAACCCTAAAAAACCCTAAAACCCCTTAAAAAACCCAAAAATATATTAATGACCAGTCAGAAACAAGAGACGTTTAAGGGAATTGAGGAATATACTTGTTTGTCATTGTGCAGTGAAATTGAAGTATTATCAGCGAGTAATAATTTATCCAAATATATTGCTCCCTTTGAATGGTCCGCCTTGTCCTCATAATACAATAGCTGTTTTGTAGTGGGATCTATTGCCATATAAAGTTCATCAGTACCAAGTCGGGATTGATGAGTGATCTGGGAAGGCTTTGATCGTTTAATCACCATTGTCATAACAGCATTATTATCTTTTTTCCGTCTCTCCTTGTGTTCTTGAAGCGCCCGAGTAAGCGACATGTTGCTTACAGTATCTCCGCTAATTAGGACAAAATCTCCATGTATCTTCAGACGCAACAGAATATCGCAAGAATGTTAGAATAAAACTGATCTGCAACCTTCATATGAAAAGGAAAATACAATCTAATTTCTTTAGAACAAAGCATGAATAATCTCTGAAGAAAATCATATCCAACAATTGCAATCTAAGAACATGAAAAGAAAAACTACAACTCTCTGGACTCAAATATAACATGATACCATAGCCATCTCATTTTTCCATCTCAAAATCATGCAGACAATTACAGTCTCTCAAGACGATAAATCTAAGCCTAACTTTTTGAATAAGTATATAATGAATTTCACACTTATCTAAGGAAACAAAGATCCCAACATACCACATTGCGCTCGTATATCAACCGCAGCGCATCTCCAGCACTCACGGAATTATGCGACTCAATCGTTTGGACCGAGAAATTCGGTTGAGAAAACCACTCAGAAGTCTCGAGGTAATCAATCACTTGCTTGGAATGAGCGCAGCAAAAAACAAAAACTTCCTCAACACCAGCTGATTCAAGCCATGCTAAGGTGTAATTGATCATTGGGACATTCACTAATGGTAGCAGTACCTTCAAAAAAAAAAATTACTCAATTTAAAGGTTGATAATTTAAGCAATAACAAGCATATATACAATACAAATTTCAACTTCTTTTGCAGATTTTTTCAACAGTGTCCCGAAATTCTTCTTTATCGTACAAAATCAAATCTTCCATATACATTGATACACGCAACTCAAAACCTTATACATTAACATACACAAACCAAGCAAGACCTCGTGTAACTAATACATACAAAACATATATAATATAAATACATGTGTGTGTAGTGTATAGATATATATATATATATATAGAGAGAGAGAGAGAGAGAGAGACCTTGGGACGTTCAAGGGTGATAGGGCGGAAAGTGGTGGCGAAACTGTCAGCCAAGAGAATGGCCTGCAAGGGGACACGTGTCAAATCCTCGTGATCCTCTGAGACCCTGGATGCTCCTTTTTTCTGAGCACCCATGGCTGCTCTTCTTCTTCTTCTTCAGATAAATAGAAGAAACAAATTGCAATAACAAAATAAAAAATACTGTAATTCAGAATTTTCGATTTAAGAAATTTTGTTCTTTAAATCGATGCCTTAATGCGACAACTCAGATTGATCCTTTTAGGAGGAAAAAACCCTAATAATTCTCAGTGTGAATATCGGCAAGTATTCATCTTCTTCGGTTCAGGATTTTCTGTTCGAGTTGGGCCTAAACTTGAACAGCAAATTACAGCCCAACAAAAGACCCAATTCTACGTACGAACGTAAGGTTGGGCTTGGGTCCAGTTGGAAACAAGGTGGGTAATCTGCCAAGTGGCTCCTTTTAGGACTTCCGATTTAACTAATCGAAAACGACATGTACTTGATTTTGAGACTAGATCCGATGATGGACATAAAGTTGTGTTAATTGAAATTAAATGGAGTAAAAGTTGGAAAAGGACCTTCTACCAAAAAAAATAAATAGGATAAATGGCACGAACATCAAACTCTTTAAAAAGTGACTGTTTAGTCTTTAAATTTTTTTTGATGAAACGAATCTTAAACTATTTAAAATAGTGCAATATAATTATTTTCGTCAGCATAATAACTTAAAAGGGTGACATTATGGTCATTTACTTCTTTATGAGGTGATTTTTTAGTCCCAATCTACTTTAATAGGTTAGTCCCTATTTTTGGACGACATTTAACGAAAATGACGACATTACACCCTTTTAAATAGTTTGAGGCTCGTTTCGTCAAAAAAAAAAAAGTTTAAGAACCAAATTGTCACCTTTTTAAAAGTTTAGGATCATTCGTGTCAATTACCTAAATAAATAAACGACTGGTATGAATTAATTTTATCAAGTTGCAGTTACAAAAAACTTGAAAGAGTTTTGTTTCTCATAAGCATTTTCTAGAGAGAGAGTTGGAGAGAGTGAGAAGGTTCTTGGAGAGCAGATGCTGGCTGGAGCTCCGGCATTGCTTTCGGGTGCGTCGCCGATCTCCCAGTAGTGAAATTTGGTCCTCCAACTCGTATCGTCGTGGGCTTCTCGTTGGTGGTGGTGGTGTACAATGTGGTGGCTCCATTTTTGGCAGATTTAAACCGGTTAGGAGCTTGGAAGCCAAATGGATGGTCTATTTTATCGGGAGAGTTTTCCACTTGGTGGTAGACATTTCTTCGTTGTCTATCTTCCTCGATGGTCCTTTGGCCAAACACCTTTCACCGGAGGTTTCTACTAGTAGTGGTCGAAGGTTTTTTTTTTCTTATTGTCTCTTTTGTGTGTTGTATTAAGCATGGTGGTTTCTCCACCTGATTATTGTCTAGTTTGTTATTTTTTGTTAGATTTAAGTGCTCGGCTTAATGCGATAGGGTGATTTTGGTTCGGCTAGAATTTTTTCTATGCCTTGTAGATGTCCCTTTTATGTGGGTTTTGATAACCTGCCCCTCCAGCGCTCGATAGCCTATATTGAAGATAGGGGTTTTTTCTAGTTGAGCTTTCAGTCCGCTCGTTGTTAGTGTGCCAAGGTGCTTTCCTGGTTTCAAGCCTCAGACGTGCGTATGTCCCTTTGATGGATTAGCATTGTACTAAGACGATTGTTTATCAGTATTTTAATAAAAATACAATTTTCCTTTAAAAAAAATTCAATCAAGTTGCTTCTTCCACTTTATTATATATCTTAATTTCAGAAATCCGCCACTTTTACCTTTTTTTCCCCTTTAAAAATAACTTCATTGAATTGTTAGTTACTCTAACAATATATTACTCAAAATATATTGATTTTTAAATGGATGAAGAATTTTAAAATTTAATTACGTACAAAATTAGTATATCATCAATGTATTTTTTTACACTATGTATCACATTCATGTTCATTATATTTCACATGTATTCCTTATACATATGATTATTTAGACAAACACAGTCAGTAAAGGATTATTTAGTTTTTTTGTACCTTATGTATATTCCACTTGAAATTTCCAATTTTATGCAAATATTCGTTGTTTTTCTTTTTACTTTTTTTACTATCATCGACATTATATTCATTCGATATTTTCACAAATCCACGATATTTCCGTCAACTTAAGACTTTTTCATCATTGGCTGTAAAAACACTTTGTAAACAATTTTTCTTTTTTAGGCATTAGTATTTTAATTACTTTCTCTCGCTCCTTTTTATTTAAACAATATTGTTGAAGTTAACAGCCTTTTAAGTTAGTTTAACAAAATCTAAAATCTCTGCGTACCCATGAAAAGGCTCTCTCCGTGTCTGTGAACTTAAAAAAAAAAAAAAAAAAAAAAAAAAAAAAAAAAAAGGAAATGTGCAAAAAACTATAGCTTTTTAAAAAATATCCGTTCACTTTACCGATTCGAGTTTAGAATTTTAGTTTTGCTACAGTAAAAAGTTTTCAGAAACAGTCACATTTAATTTTTTTACTACAGTAAAAAACTCTCACATAAAATCACATCTCAACTCGAATTATAAACTCAAATCAGCGAAATGAACGGGCATATTCTTAAATTTTTTACATTAAAAAAATCCACCTTATAACTAAAAAAGATCAATGATTTACGTGATTGAAGCTTTATACATTACACGGTGGTAAAGTAATGATTAACTAATCTATAATTTATCAAGATCAGTCAATAATTCATAAAAATCAGTTAAAATTTATGAAAATGAATTTTCTTTAAAAAAATTGTTTTTAAATTTAGCAAAAATGAGATATAATTAAAGTCAACTTTAAAAATGATAGACCACGCCCTCCACGGTTGCTCAAAAAAATAGCACATTAGAAAACGTGCACTTAAGTTGTATACTTGTGACAATCTAGAGATAGTTATGAGAAGAAAAAAATAATAATAATAAACTCAGGCACAGATATAGTTATAGTAAGCAATTTTTGCACGTATTTTAATTGTTAAATAAGAATAAGCCATTTATTCAGCAGAGAGAGAGAGAGGATAAGTCATTAGTATTCCTGAATCTGTTTATCAAATTGAAAAAGATAATGAAGAAAAAGAAGTATCACGATCACGATCCATGTTTTCCTTCTTTGAAGCTTTGGTACATATTCTACGCGATATGCTTTGTTGTCTTTGGCTAATTAACAAATTACGCTAATCCATCCGAATTCGTATTTAATGCTGTCTCGTATGGATCAAGTGGAATTGGGCTTACCAATATTATATTTCGGGAGAAAGAAGAAAATAGGTCAAGACTTTAGATTAATTAAAATTAATATGTTAATAATTTACATAAGTTAATAAATAGGTCAAATTACTGTTTTCGTCCATAATTTGTCTGATTATGAACCATAACTTGACAAGTTATTCACGATTTTTATCCATAACTTGTCTGGTTATGAACCATAACTTGATAAATTTGTCCATAACTTATCTGGTTGTGAATCATAACTTAACAAGTTATGGCCTATTAATTTATATAACTAAAAATTAACCTATATATTTTCTTAAACTTTTCATATTAGCCTATTTTTTACTATTTTTGAGGTATTTTTTAAAAGAATATTATTAGCAAAAATAACATTTTAAAAAAAATACCTCAAAAAAATATCATATTAAGAAAAGTGGAATTGGACTTATTGGAGCCACGTTATGCTGCTCAGTGCATATCAGGAGTTTCTTCAAAAGTGTTGGTTTTGTTGGGACGTGCGAGCATTGCGCTTATCACATGGGCTACCATGCCCATGTACATATGCACATGTGTATTATATAAGTGTAGACACTCATTATATATATATATATATATATATATACACACGATATTTTTCTGAGGTGACACGCAATATATAAAGTTATACACATATATCCATCCAAATTAGAAATAGTCTAAGAGAGAAGTTTTATTTTATTATATTTTTTGTATTTTTTTGAAGGGGCATAGTTTTTTAGCCCCCAAACAAGAAACAACTGGCCACTCAACTATGATAACATTTTTGAATATTGTTTTTTCAATAATTCCTTCACGTACGCCACGTATCTCATAGCGTGGAAATAAAGTCAGAATCAAATATTATTATTTTGAAAAATTGAAGGAAAAAAAACAAAAAGTTGTGGCCCGCTTTAGGGGAGAAAAAAAAATCTAGACTCCTTTTGTCCGTTCATTTTACGAGTACGATACATACGACATATCTATTTAATTCTCAACAATTATGTTCTGGAGACATCACACGTGATTTCAACAATTTTTTTTTTATTTATTTTTTTTAAAGTAAGGCCTCCAAACGGAGGTAAAAAACATTATTAAAACAAGTTTGAAAACGACCAAGGTACAACTAAAGATTCAAGGACCAACAAGGACCAAAAACTGAGCATACAAGTAGACTTAAAGAACTCACTTAAGAGTCCGTGCACCAATCGACAGAGCTAAATGAAACCTTAATTTTGAACAGAGATAAACTCCTATTGTTAGTGATTCTAATAACCACAGTTGACCATATATTGACCCATTCCTGACATAAGACACTGCCAAACAACACTAGAGGCATGGGAAAACCATCCTCTAGGGCAAACCCATCACATAAACACAATACAAAACACACTAAACATAACACGAAAGGTTGGTGGGGAGACCACTACCCTTATTACGCCAAACACAGAGCAGAAACAACATAAAATACAAAGTCCGAGTGCCACCGCCACAACAATCTGTGAAGCCGAAATCCTTCCACGCTAACCTCCTAAGGGCCTTAGCCACCCAGCTCCGGCCTCCCAACCATCGGAGAGCTCCAAAATCCCCTCCACGAAAAACCCCTCGAGTGTTCCAAATCCGCCTCATCTTACCCACCACCGGCGGCACGAACCCCCCACCATCATGGGAGGGCCCTTAAACACCGGTAGACACCGAATGGCGCCCAGATCAGCCAAACTCGCCGCAACAACCCTATGTCGAGCCAACATTAACCCCCCACCGACCTAACCCGATTCCAGCAACGAACTGAGCCTCCTTCCTCCTCCGTGGACGACAGTTGCTATTCCCTCCGCGAAACTAGACCCAGATCGACGATGGCTAGCCCTCTCCCTGTAACTGACCCGAACTTCGACCCAGACCCAAACTTCCTCCACTGACGGCACAAACCCTGGCAGCGTGCATATCGGTTGATAGCGGACCCCCATATGAAGAACGGCGGCAAGAGGACCGGCAACGCGCTGGCCCACCTGCCGCAAAACTCTCTCTACTTTTCTCTTTCTCGTGCTTTCTCTCTATGATTTCAACATAAATTGCAAAAAGTATGGCCCTTATCGTACGAATTGTGGTCAAGTTTGATAACAACACATAAAAAACTATTGAACGATTTCAACGCATCAAATTTACAGATTGTTCAATAATTTTTTATGTGTTGTTATCAAATTTGACCACAGTTCGTACGATAAAGGGCCATACTTTTTGCACGTAAAAAAAAAGAAAAAAAATTTCTAAAGTCGATCGAACTGAGTGATAATAAGAGTCCAACATTAACTCATTTATCACTTTACAGCTTTAGTTAATGGGGTATAGTTTTTATTTTTCACTAAAATAAAAAAAGTATATCTTTTTTATAAAAAAAATAAAAGAGGTATATATTTATCTTTTTTTGATAATTTTCAAAAATATTCTAACACTATTTTATTTTTACTACGATTGTTAAATTTATCTCATGTCATCAATAACTTGCATGTTATCTTTTTATAACCCGTAAATTATCACTTTATATCCCACAAGTTATTTCTATAGTAGCATTAAAATTTTGTACAGTGATATAAATAATAGAGTTGAAAAAATAATAGTTAAATTTGAAATTTTCTCTTTCTTTTTTACAAAACTTTAAAGGAGCGTATGGTTAACAAAAATATTCATGAACTTTCTCTGATAATTTTTATAAAAATAAACTATAATAGTTTTTTATCTTTTAATTGTTAAATTTATATAAAAATATGTTTATTTTATATATTTTTTAATTTAGAGCTCGTTTAGTTGGAGGATTCATTCTCTGATTCGAATCATAATTCATAATTCGTTATAATATTTTCTCTCATAAAAAATACACGTAAATCAAATATGATTCTAATCTCATGATTTTAATTCATAAATTAAATGGGTGTTTAATATGATTTTAAAGCGCTGAGTATATAGATGGAAAAAGTGCTAACTTTATCGTTGATTGCGTGATTGCCATCAACGTCAAGGGACCGTGATTCATGAGACCTTTGGATAAAGCCAAACTAGCCAGGTGCAGCTCCTTTAAGTGATTGTCCTTGTTTTATTTCCTTTTTGTTTCTCGTCACAATTATTGAGAGAATAAACTAAAACCGGCTTTTTCTATAAAACCCGTTTTATCTAATGTCTATACTTATAGGGCTGAGTTTAGTATTGCTGTGTATATATAGAAGAACGGAAAGCACGTATTGGATTGGATTTCCACCAAAATGTGGTTGTTCTTCTTAATTTCTCTTTTTGTCTTTATTATTTTCTTATTTTCTTTTTTCCTCCCCAAGATCTTATATATTTTTAAAGTGGATTTACAAAAAAAAAGACCTTTTTTATTTATTCCTATAATATTTTTTTTTTCCTAAATTAAGTTATACTTGGTCTTTTCTCCCCTTGAATTAGACTCTTAAGAGGCTTTAAGCTTTTTATATATTGTTTTTTTTTGCTAATCACTTTTTGTATATTGTTTGCTCATGTGTACTTTCTAATTATTTTTTTAATCTGATTTGCTCATTAATTTTTTTTGACACATATGCATAAATATTTCCAACAAAAACACACACATTTATCTTTTATTGTAGCGTACATTCCAACATGCCTCTTTTTATTATTTTTTTGAATCTTATATTTTTAAACGTGTCTTATTTTATTTTCTTTTCTAATTTACCTTGTTGAAAAATATTTTCTCGAATGTGATTATGTAGAATTAAGACACAGTCAAGATTTGAATTTATGATAATTTCTATTAAATATAGGAATTCGAACTGAGTCTACTAATAGTCATATGTAGAATGATCTTAATCCGAAGTTATTAACATGCTCATATTTATGAATTTGTATTTTTTTATTTATTCGGTACGGATTTTGATATTCTAAATCTTATTCATTGTATCTTAGAGACATGATGATGTAGGTAGCCGGGAGATGAAATCCATTAATTCTTAAATAAAGAAGTAGATAAATAATTCTCTTGAGGGTTGATTCGGTACTTGAATCAGCAACGAGCTCGTATTCATGAATTTATTTTATAAATATATTATTCATTAGAGAATCAATGGTACTCAAGGATAAAGATGTAATTAGAGAGGTTAACGGATTTCACGTGGCTCTAATTATGAATTAAGGAATGATCTATATGTAATGGTTATATCAAATGGGCACTTCAAAGTTTGAAAGTAAATTATATCTATAATTACGAGAGTGCAATTCCAAGTTTATAGTGGAGTAACTTTAGAATTAATATAATTAATTACTTAATTAATTATAGAGTTTGATTAATTATTAATTTTATTAAAGCTCATAATTATAGGTCCATGAGTCCTCGTGTCATTCTTGTAAATCTACAAGACACTAAGGACAAAATGGGATGTGTTTTTAAAATTATGGAATTTTAAATAAAACACTCAAAAATAATTAATTAGATATTAAATAATGTGATTATTTAATTTGAATTCTGAAACATACGTGTGATGAAGATCACAAGTGTCACACGCCCGCACTGTTATAATCCCTTTGAAATTCAGTTGTTTACTCTCTAAGTTATCTAGTTGACTTATTTGATAAATTATCTAATTGGAATTCAAATTGAATTTAAGTTTGATTTTAATTTTAATTTAAATTTGAGTCAAAATTAGACAACTGGATAAATGAGAAATTTTATATCCGCCTTATCTACAGCATGAGAAAGAAAATTGTTCTAAAATTAAATGAGAATTTTATTTTATTTTAAATAGGTAAAATTAAATATTATCTCTTATTTTATGATTCATTATCTTAAGAGATAAGATCTCTATGACTCTCATAGATACTCTATAAATAGGAAGTTGCAGAAAATTGAAGATCCTAATTTTTTTGGTTTTCAAGTGTTAGTGTGGCCGAATTTTACTGTGTGAAAAAAAAAAGTTCTTCATTCCTAGTTTCACATCACACATGTGTTGATGCTCGTGGAATACTTGAGTGTTTTAAGTGCTAAACCTATTTTGTTTCAAGTATACCTACACACATGTTCTTCGTAGATTTAAAGAATTGATGAAGAAGATTTAAGTATTCTAAATAAGCTCAGAGCAAGAATTGTTCATGATTAAAAAACTCAAGTTATCATTATAATCAGTTGTTAACTATAATTTCTAATCTAATTCTAATTGATGTAAATTAATATATTTTATAGAGTATTTTAAAAATTTTATGAAAATTTTTTGCGATTTCGTAGATATACGCTTTTACATAGATTATTGTTTTCAAAAACCAATATATATATTAAAACGATAATATTTTTTGTGCGGATTTTTTTTTTTTTTTTGTCTTTCAGTAAAACTATTATGAAATATATATATTTTTTTTAGAGTGATAAACAAAAACATAGCTATTCTAAATATATATATATATATATATACACACACATACATACATATATATTGATATTCTAAATAATGCATTAAAAAAAAAACATAACAATGACTGGAGTGGCTGGCTGCGTGAAACCTATCCGAGTTAGACGATAATGGAGTAAAAAAAAAAACCAAAAACTGCCAGCAACCGGTTGATCTAAAGCCCAACTTTTCAATCAACAAAGTAATCGTACAAGATCCCTTATTCCATATGAGTTCACCTGTACTCGTTGTATGTGATCAAACATTGCGGCCGTTTATGGCATCTATTCTAACCATGATTGAAGAATGAGAGTGAGAAATGAGAGTGAGGAATGAGAGTCAATCACATGTTTACTTGTTCTTTTTTATCATAGAATGAGAGTGAGATTGGTAGATCCCACTCAAATTTAGGATTGAAGAATGAGATTGGCACTCCCATACCCTCATTGGAATTGAGACTCTCATTCCTCAAATTAATATTAATTTATTATTATATCCTTATTTTATTTATAAATACACAATTAAAAATAAAATTCAAAAAATAATAAATGCAACATATATTTATTATTTTATTTACCTACTATTATAATATTAGCATAATTATTGTTAATTTTAATATAATAAATATGTATTTTATTTTTAATATGATTAATTTTAATATAATAAGTACATTATATTTTTTAAATTGAAAATATCAAATTGATTTAAAGGGTATATTAGTATTTTTATATTTTTTCATTTTGATTCTGAATGTAAGTAAATGTATGAATGAGATTTAGAATGATTGTAATTCTAAATCCTATCATTAAGTAAACAGTTTATTCTGATTTTAATTTCTTACTCTAAATCCTATTCATTTTGAATCCTACCCACTCTGACTCATGCTCATTTCGATTACGTGTAGGTAAACATACTATTAATACCTTCTCTTTCAGTTTCAGCTGTCCCGTGCCACACGCCTGTCTGTCTGTCTGTCT
>NW_010361272.1:193762-239068 GCF_000414095.1 Morus notabilis | reverse complement strand
TCTTTCCCTCTAATATTACCGTTTCCTCTTCTGTTTTCCTTTAACAGTTGTCTCACATTCTCTCTCTTCCTCTCTCTAGAGATTTCTGAATATCTCTGATATTTATAGAGCTTTCATTCGTCTTCAACTTTTTGCCCCTCCTTTCTTCTTATCGTGCCTTCCCGTTGCTCGAATTCCTGCACGTTCTTCGGAATTCAGAAGCCGAAAACGATTTTCGTATCGGTTGGATTCCTTTCCGAGGCTGAATTTTACGGTTGATCCAAATCTCGGAGCTATGTTTGACATTTGATCCTAGTTTTTATGGTGAATAGCTATTGATAAAGTGGATTTCGAAGCTCCGTACAGTTTCTTGTTTATTGCATGTCGCTTCGAATCGCCCTGGTAAGCAAATCATTTCGTTCCGTTCTTTTTTTCTCGCCTTGGGAATTGTTCGTTAGAATAGAACGGAGAGTTCTTCTCTGTTTGGTTGCCTGGAAAAGCGCGAGAAAGTTCTCGTCTTTGTTTCCGAAAGTTCTCGTTTTGCTCCCAATTTTTGAAATTGCATGGCTGTAAGTTTGATTCCACAGCAATTCTGTTTGGTATATTTTTTCAAAAACTTTTATTTTGCAATAAAGGGCTTTGTTTTTTTGGTTAATTTTGTTAATTATCAATTTCCAATCATGACATGCATGTTTTATTCACACTCTGATTCAGGATTTGTAGTGTTTTGGAGATTCAAAAGCTCTTGAAATGGACAGTTCGGAGACATAGATTCAGGAGATAAAAGAAATCTGAATCTCTTGTCTTTCAATCCTTATAACCTTTATTATCACGCTCATTGCAAATTGATTGGTTCGAAAAGAGGCGGGTAAAAATGACTGGAGTTTTGAGCTATGCCGTTTCAAGGTTACAAATGCTATCCACTTCCGACCACTCCTCGATTGTCTCTATGAACCTGTTTGTGGCTCTCCTTCTTGCCTGTATTGTGATTGGCCATCTTCTCGAGGAGAATCGATGGATGAACGAGTCGATCACTGCCCTCATAATCGTTAGTTCTTCTTAAAACTTGTGAAGAAAGCGTATGAAGATTGATATAGTTTGAATTTTTTGTGATTTCTGCTTTTGGTTAATTTGTGTTGGCTTTGTATTGGATTTTTGGCAGGGTGTGTGCACTGGAATTGTTATTTTGCTCATTAGCGGGGGAAAAAGTTCGCATCTTTTAGTTTTCAGCGAAGATCTCTTCTTTATATATCTCCTGCCTCCTATCATATTTAATGCAGGGTAATTTTTTTTTTTTTTTTCTGTCATGTTTATCTAGTTGTTTACTGAGTGGAGCAATCTCATAACTCATAATGGCTGCAATGGCTGTTATGAGGTTATCTCTTATCTACATTTAATTATCTGTTTCTTTTGCTTATTTGACAATTGTGCTATACATATGTTCCAAATTATAGGATTTCGTGCTTTCTACAACAATATATCAATGCGGTGCCATATACAATCCCAAATTTGGCATTTGGATTGGAAAACTATTCTCTAATGCGTTGATGCACTGCTATTTTTTGTGCTAAATTTGTCATAAAGTAGACAGTATGCATTGTATTGGCATTTGGTTGCTATGACGTGTTTGACATTTTATTTAATAATTACAACCTTGCTATTTTCAAGTTATTTAAAAATTATAAAAATTAAACTTTGCGAGTTCTAAAGCTTAAAATTTATGTCAAAAAATAGATGTAGCATTTGAGATAGATTATGCATTAGAGCTCTAATTTGAGCAACCTGTCAATAATACTGATTTTACTCTCTCTCTCTCTCTCTTTTTTTGTTTTTTGTTTTTTTTTTTGTGCGCCCCAATATCTCCATTTGCATCTGAGGTGACTTTAAATCACAATAGGTGGCATGTAATGCTTACTATGTAACTTACTGTTTTGTTTAACCAGAAAAAGAAACAGAAACTTACTGCTACCAAAGCTTTTTCTGCAAGAACTGAATAAGCTGTATCTTTCTGTTACATGTGGGAATCAGAAATGTGACCTTAGTTGGAGTCTTATGACCTATCAAAGTTTACTCTTTACTCTTCTCTTCTCTTTATTTATTTTTATTCTTTAGCAAGAGAAACAAATAAACAAGTGCATTTGATTTTTAAACTGCAGCAACAAGGCAAAGTACTCAAACAAGAGAAGTTGCTGACATTGGGAATGACCATCTTTGCATGTAATAATCTAATAGTTTGAAAATAAAATTTTATGTTGGCCAATCTCGTATCAACTTAAGCTTTTGAAAGATTTGGAAAGCTAACACGACTAATCCAAAACTTATTGTCATCTGCTTTTGTTTTTCCTGCAGAATAAACTCTCTTTCTATTAATTTTTCAGTCACGCGTCGATGATGAATTTCCAGTTTCTTCTATATTTTCATTTTGATGTATAATTTTGATCCTTTTCTCCATGCCAGGTTTCAGGTGAAAAAGAAGCAGTTCTTTGTTAACTTTATCACTATCGTGCTGTTTGGTGCTGTTGGTACATTAATATCCTGCACCATTATAGCTCTAGGTATATCTATCGTTCTGCACCTTCAGTCATTTGCTAATCTAGGAAAATTTGTGTGTTTGAACTAGTTGCAGTATGCGGGGCCCAATGGTGGGGAAATATGTTTATATAGATTGACTGGATGTCGCTTAGTAAAACTTGGATGCTTCTTGCAGGAGCTACACAGTTTTTCAAGAAATTGGATATCGGTACCCTGGATGTGGGGGATTATTTAGGTACCGACTTTTCCTTTTTCTTTGCTCAAGTATCACACCGATATTTGCTTTCCTTACACGTTTGATCTTCTGTTGACAGCTATTGGTGCTATATTTGCTGCAACGGATTCTGTGTGTACGTTGCAGGTGCGTATCAATAATACTGCACATAGTTGAACCAATTAAAATCCGTAACTTCTGTTATCTAAGGTTGTTGAGTGGTGATGCAGGTGCTTAACCAAGATGAGACACCTTTACTCTACAGTCTTGTTTTCGGAGAGGGTGTTGTCAATGATGCTACATCCGTGGTGCTTTTCAACGCGATACAGAACTTTGACCTTACTCGTATTAATTCCCAAATTGCTTTTAAGTTCATCGGAAATTTCCTATATTTGTTTGCCACAAGCACTTTGCTAGGAGTGTTCGTAAGTCACAGTCTCTTTCTCCTTCTAAATATGTAGTCATCATCGTGTATACCTATCTTGGTATGACTCTCACTTTTCCTTGCAGACTGGACTACTTAGTGCTTATATTATCAAGAAGCTCTATTTTGGGAGGTAATTTTTCAAAATGAAGATTTCAAATGTTGTTTAGTTCATCTGTTGTAATAATGTTTTAACTTGTGTTATGTGAAACAATTATTTTGATTTCTGTCAATATTCAAACCACACCAGTTACCAAAGTGGAAGTTTTATTAACTTAGTTTTCTGTATACAGGCACTCTACTGACCGTGAGGTTGCTCTTATGATGCTCATGGCATACCTTTCATATATGCTGGCTGAAGTAAGTTTCTTGTAGCTGCACCTTCTGAAGTTTTTTCTCTCTTCCCCACTATTTTCTTTTTTTTCTCCTGGGTTTGTTTTACTTGGAAAAAAAAATGTCGTATGAAGCAGTAACAATCAGGATGGTTTATTTGATGTGTTTTGCAGTTGTTCTATCTGAGTGGCATTCTCACGGTTTTCTTCTGTGGGATTGTCATGTCTCATTACACCTGGCATAATGTGACTGAGAGTTCAAGAATCACTACCAAGTACGTTTCCTAAGAAATCATTTTCCTTTAAGCTATTATTTCCATTGATACTGTCATATGAGACTGGTCAAGACACATTTTGAGTTTGTTATCCTATCATCGCAGGCACACATTTGCGACCTTGTCATTTGTTGCTGAGATTTTTATCTTCCTTTATGTTGGTATGGATGCCTTGGATATTGAAAAGTGGAGATACGTGAGTGATAGGTATGGTTACATTTTCTCAAACAATGTTATCACCTTATTCCTTCCTTTTATTATCAGAAACAGTAGAATACCATATCTTGGATACTTTGTCAAGTAAAGTTGCCTCCTAGCACTGCATATTGGTTTTGATCAATTTCACATTTGCAGTCCTGGAACATCAGTGGCAGTTAGTTCAATACTGGAAGAGCAGCATTTATTTTCCCCTTATCTTTTCTGTCCAACTTAGCCAAAAAAAATCCACATAAAAAAATCAGCTTGAGAGAGCAAGTAAGCGATCTGTTTTTGTAATAAGTTTCTTATTCTTTATAATCTAATGATCTCTTGAATGACAGAAGAAAATCTTCCTTTAGGTTATAATATGGTGGGCTGGTCTCATGAGAGGTGCAGTGTCTATGGCACTTGCTTATAATCAGGTAAGTTATTCACATAATTGTCAGAATCGAGGTCAAACTTATTTTAAATCAAATTTGAGCTTTCACATAACAGGAAAATTCTTCATATTATCTTATTTGTACGAGAAAAGATATGCAAAATCTAGAATAGAACTGCGCCATTTCTGAGATACATGTTAATGTTGAAGACATGTGAAACCTGGAAAAGATATGCAAACTCGCACTTATTCTACAGCTCTTAATTTTTTTTTTCCTGAATGCAGTTTACAAGGGCAGGTCATACTCAATTGCGGGCAAATGCAATTATGATCACCAGCACAATAACTGTTGTTCTTGTTAGCACAGTGGTGAGACATTCGTTTTTGTTTTTGTTTTTTTTTTTTTTTGGGGTGCGACTATTATAACATTGGCTAGTATAGATTTATAGGCCGTTTGAATTAAAAAATAAAAACCGTTTTTATATGACTTCAGTTTCAGTGATCCTTATACTGTGTGATTGCGCCTGACAATATGCTAGGAATTAGCTTTTCTCGTAGGTAATGAATAGATGGAGTATAGCTAGTTTGTCTTTCCTGTTAGGCCTGTTCAGCACTTGAGCTGTGAAGTATATTGGTTACCAAGAATTTAAAACTTTCCATTGAGTGTCCATGATTTTTGTTTTTTGTTTTTCCCTATCCAAGGTGTGTGTAATACAGACACATGTCATGTATATGGGATTAACAAGAATTCTCCAGTCCTCAGCGTCTCTCTTATTATGTAGAGTCTATTATTGGACATGGTGATGATTTAACTTTTATTTGATTGTACTTGGGTATTTGGTTCGATTTAACTTTTATTTGATTTTACTTATGTATTTGGTTTGATTTAACTTTTATTTGATTGATTGTGCTTAGGTTTTTGGTTTGATGACCAAACCTCTTATAAGGTTCTTGCTACCACATCCAAAACACACAACCAGTATGACCATATCTGATCCATCTTCTCCAAAATCTTTCCTTACGCCACTTCTTGAAACTGGGCTGGATTCAGAAGCTGATCTAGGTCTTGGTGGCCATGAGCATGATGTTCCCCGGCCTAATAGCATTCGTGCTCTGCTGACAACTCCAACACGCTCTGTTCATCGCTATTGGCGTAAGTTCGATGATGCCTTTATGCGTCCGGTATTTGGCGGCCGGGGTTTTGTTCCTTTTGTTCCTGGCTCACCAACCGAACGTAGTGCTCCTCCTGCTCAATGGGAATGAGGAAACAATGGAGCAAGTTGTAAAATAGTTGTGTATATCTTGTAAAATTCGAGTAATGCACGACTCTACAGAAACTTCCGAAAATTTTTGTTCATCTTTTGGGCGGTGAGAAGGCACTGTACCATATCTTATCGTCACTTTCATTCGTATCATGTATTTTGTATAGCTTTTTCGTTTGCCCCAAGCGACTAGAGGGGAATTTGTTTGATTCTCGCTGTCTTGTTGACAACTTAATTTCTCTCGAGTTTAATGTTTTGCATCTTATTTTTTCCCCAAAAAGTGTAACGTAACATTATAGTTGATGCGTTGTTTCCAGATTCATATCTTTATTGAATACTTAATTTGCAAGAATGTCAAAATTGCTCTAGCTTACACATTATATGAATTTAAATTACCGGTGTCTTTACATTATTGATATGCATGTTGTATACACATACTCGTATGCATGAGTAGATATGGATTACAGAAGTCGTTCTGCAGTTTCACAAAACACATCTGAAACGAGAGAGAGAGAGAGCATTTAATCCCGTGCCTTGGTCGCAGACTCGCACTTCACATGGATTAACATGCCCCAACGTGTTCAGTGTGACATACTTGTCTAAACAATATAAAACATTCATACCTCGTAAAACAGGAAGCAAAAGAAATAATTACTTCTACAAGTCATTTCCATGCCATGTATGGAATACACTTTCATTGACCAACAAATTCAATCCGAGAATGAAAGTAAAAAGGTTAAATTGTCTGAGAGCCCCTATGCACAATCGGCAACTACAAGTTTATTGGACCGAATTACAATAAAGAGTACCCAATGGAGCTAAAGGTAAAACACGTAGGGACGTTTGGACAGCGCTTCATGGCCATAGCCACTACTAGAAGACAAGGGCCTATCACCGTGTGTAGCTACCCTCAAAGGAGCCTTGGGGTGATTAGCGAGAAAACTATGTGGGCTTGCATTCGAATGGATGCTGATATGCTGAGAGGCTTCGGGTGACCCAAACTGCCCACTCCTTTCACTTGTTCCATACTGCTCAGCAGATGAGTTCAAATGTGCAGTGAGATGACCAGAGCTTGCCAATGCATAAAGGGTAGAGCTGATGTGATGAGGATCAAGGACGGAACCCGTCAAATTATAGGCTTCATGAGCTTGGCTCATGCGCTGGGTAGGGGAGGCCACCAAACCATGAGTACCAGGCTGTAAGCTTGGGCGTGTATTGAGAGGGGAGCGTGCCAAATTATGGTATCCAGATGAGTACTGTGTTCCTTGGCCCGTGTATAAATCTGCAGGCTGATAATGAGATGCTTTAGTGGAGTAAAAGCTGGAAGCAGCACCAAAAGATGTGCTTGGACCAGAAGCAGGAGCAGCAGCAGCAGCTGCTGTTGTAAGCAAGTATTCTGCACCTTCACGCTCAAGCATGCCCACCGGAACATGGTGCAGTGCATGGACCGCGGCTGCCCTAGTAGCAGGAACAATTGGAGAAGCTGCAGCTGGTGCAGCAGCCATCCGGACCGGTGGCATCAAGTATTCTGTCCTTTCACCCTCATATAAGCCTACTGGGTGATGATGCACGGTCTGGACTGTGGCTATTGCTCTAGAAGAAAGATTTGGCGCAACTGCCACTTGTGCTGTCCGTAGATTTTTATTTCTGTTCTGTGGATTTTTCATTTGAAATTTAGAATCAGGGAATGCACGTTTCTTTCCACTGACCTGCTGCGCTTGAGCCTTGGGACCGGGAGCCTTCTGCTTTGCATTCTTCTCCTTTTCTTTCCTCTCATATTTCTGCTTTCTCAGCCACTCAACACGTTCTTTAAGTTCCTCAGGAGAGTATTCAGATTCAAGCTTGTATTCTTCAATGCACCTTATTACGCCTCTCAGAGCAGCTATTTCTTTGTTTGCGGCATCATCCTGCACATTTCATAACGAAATTCAGTATAAAACAAAATAAGAAGTTGGGTGTGAATTTAGGACGACTAATGTGCAATAAACATACCTTTTCTTTAGGAGAACTATTGTTCTTTTTCCAAATAGTCCTAGCAGCCATCTTGACATCCTTCAAATGATCTTGAAGCAAGGGTACTGGTGGGAACTTGTCAACCAGTTCAAATGCATAAATAAATCTAACAGCCTCAAGGTACTTCATCCGTGAGATAAGATTCTGGATAAAATCTGACACCAAAAAAGATTAATCAAAAAGATTAATCAAAAAGATTGCAAGTTTCCCCAGACTGCCCAAATCAAAATAGTCATACAGAATTATTCTTCTTCCTATTACAGACGTTTTACAAAAACTGCGAACTCCACTACCGGGTATCAGGTAAGCATCGCTTGTCAAAACTGAACATCGAGTCAAGAACTAATGTCACATATGATCATACAAACCAACCCACCCAATTCAAATTTTTCGAAAATCCGTACTTTCTAAATCACTATGGAATCAGAACACAAAAGGTTAACCAACCAAGAATCAGATTTCTACAACTAACTACATACTCTACTCAGGGAAACACTCTACATTTTGATCATTATACCAAAAGAAAGAATTGACTATTATCTAACAAAATAATTTAATTATTTGTTATCCAAAACTCACCAGAGGCCTTATCAGACAAACCCAACGACTTAAACAACTCCGGAGCCTGCCTACGCTGCACAACATTGCCAACAAGACTCAAAATCTCATCCCTATCGTACTCGCCAACCAACTCATAAACAACCAAAAGCATCAAAAACCCAAAAACCTCCATGGAATTCCCCATCTCCAACTTTATCTTCGTCTTCCACACAGACGCAAGCTTAGACGCCGCTTCCCTAACTTTATTTTTGATCAAAGGCCTCACCTTGATCATCTCCTCCAACAAAAGCAAGCAACTTCTCCTCACCGCGCTGAGCTCGGAATCAACAACCCCCGCTTTCGCCTCCGCAGGGTAAAACCCTCCAATGGCGTCGAGAACGAGCTTTCCGGAATCCTCCGCGGCCTTTAGCGCATTACGAACGTCGTCGCGAATCGAATCGTGCTCTTTCAACTGCGCTTTCAAGTGGATTACCAGTTTCTTCCCGTCGTGAATCGGAATGGAATTGGAATGCGATTGTTCGGGCTTGGATCGCGAATCGGCGGGATTGGAAATGGAATTAGGTTTGGACGGGGAGAATTGGGGATTTAGGAGGTCGTAGAGTTTGGCTTGAATGGATTGGAGGTGGTCCTCGAGGTCCTGCCATTGGAGGGTGAAATTGGCGACGGCGGAGGCGTGGTTCTTGAGGAGATTGAAGGCTTTGCGGATTTGCTGTCTGTTTGAGCCGGAAATTTCGAGCGACGGCGACGGCGAGATTTTTTCGACGGCGGTGGCCGACATGGTGGGGCTGCCGCGGAATGCGAAGAGGAAAGAGAGGAATTCGAAGCGGCCAAAGATTGGGTCCTAGGTGGCGGTTACTGCTTGCTTTAACCCACGCAGATCCAAAATAATAATTACCCAAAGACTTTTGACGAGAAAAGGGATGATTTCTTTTTCTTTTTCTTTTTTTCTTTTTTTAATCAATTTGTTGGAATGGCGTTTTACACGACAGACGGTGTACTTGACGAAACCTTGTTCCTCGTTTGGTTAGGGTGAAAAAGAGAATGGGAAGAAAATGTGAAGGAAAATAAGTGAGTTGATTTTTTTTTTTATATGTTGTTTGGTATAATAGGAGAAATATGTAATATAGTTGTTGACGGTAGAAATTTGACAACAAGAATATATTAAATTAAAAGATAGATAACGTGATTTTTGGTAATTTAAAAAGCGATTAAGAAAGATTAAGAAAAATCAAAAAATAAGAATACACATATTTATAGTGGTTCATCATTTGTTCAAGAGCTACATCTACTGTGAGTATGAGAGAAATTCACTGTGTTCTAAAAAATATGATTACAGAATGTCTCCATAAACTTGTCCTTTCTATATATATACCCCCTGCAATCTCTGTAATTTCCCTTATTCTATTCTGAAATATTTTTCCCATTTTTTTAGATAATATCCCTAGTTGGTTAGGATTTATGTCAATTAGCAGGATTTTCTCACCTACTTCCCCACTTATTTCGTTTATTTTAATTACAAGTCACAAGTCTCGGGGCATGCCACGTATCTCTCTCGATCTGCGTGAACTCAACTTCCTAGGCGCTCTTAGAGCCATCTCTGCTCACAACTGATGGTGCGGTTGACCTCTTATTTTTCTCGACACCTTAAAGCGATCGACCGCCTTCGTACACTTTTCGCTTTACTTGTGTTCTACTCTCAAGAGAACTCTCGTCTAACATGACAGTTAGGGCAAAGTTGTCTCCGATCATTAGATGTCCTTATTTACTGCACATAAAGGATTATTAGAGTTTGAAATTTTTGCCGTACAAGTTACAACAATAGAAAAAGATTATTTTACTAATATTTTATATTAATTTAGTTTTAAAATGGGGATAAAAAAGTTATTTTAATCATTAATGGGTAGATAATTTTTTGAGAGATAAGAATCGGTCTGTCTCACTATATTGTTTATCCACCATATTTTCTTTTCTTCTCTTTTCTTTTTTATCAAACAACCTACTCAATCATTTTTCATCTAATAATCTCTCCATTCCTCTTTTCCATCATACCAAATATAGGCTTAGAGATTGTTTGTTTTATGAGTTCAATGAGTCTGTTACAGTATTTTTCTCTCACAAAAAATTTAAATTTTAAAATTAAAATTAAAAATCACCAATTTAAACGCACAAACTAAACGCACCCTTAATATATTAGAAAAGGAAATTGTGAAATAGATAAAGAAATAATAAAAGTGCATGTCGTTTTCTTTAGGAAGCGACATAAAAGGTACGTTTAGAATTAATTTTTGTTTATTTTTAAAAATATTTTTGCACATCTTTTAAGATACGAAAATAAAAATGATCTACAAATCGTTTTTGTTTAGTAAATGTTTTAAAAATGAAAACGCAAATAAAAAACAATGAGAAGTTTTTGAAAAAAAATTTAAAAACTGTTAAAAATTATTTTATTTTTTCTATTTTCATTTTTTAATATTAATCAATAATATTATAATATATTAATTAATAATTATGACCAAATATAATTTTACTTTTTTATTATACTCAACAATTTTTTTAAAAAATTAACCAAATATAATTTTCAAATCAATCACAAAATAATTCTCAAAATAATCTCA
Organism: Morus notabilis; assembly: GCF_000414095.1. Lineage (NCBI taxonomy): Eukaryota > Viridiplantae > Streptophyta > Magnoliopsida > Rosales > Moraceae > Morus > Morus notabilis. The sequence goes on along the minus strand of NW_010361272.1, from coordinate 228,284 downwards.
TTTTTACTTTTATATTAAAAACAAAACCAGTTTAAAAAATTACAAAAAGTCGAAAAAGTTAAAAAAAAAACTGATTTTTAATGAGAAACGACACGACTCTTTAAGGCAGTTTAATTAACAAGCAATGGTGTCAGTTCATACTTCATACATGAGTAATCATGTCAGCTTAATAAAAAAATAAAGAGTTCTCAACGAGGTTTTTCTTTTTCTTTTAACAAAGAAACTTAACCATGTTTTTAAATTTTTGCCATATAAATAGCTTTCATATCCATCTATTTGTTGGTATCATTTTTCTACAATTTTTGTGAATTTAATCACATTAGTCATTAATCTTGATCTTTGGGGCAGACCATCTCATTCTGTCAAGTGTCAAGTTTTAGTACTTGGAGAAACTTATCGCCAAAAAATAAAAAGAAAAAAGAGATAAAAACAAACAAAAGTATGCGGAGTCAAATCACTCTTATGCTAAGAAACGCAGTCTGCACAGAAGCAAAGTATGATCTAACAACAAAGCGCAGAACAGATTCAACCCAATATACTGCCTTTCCTCTTATTCAGATACTCAGAAAAGTTTTGGTCTTTTTCCTTCTTCAAAGTAGATTGGAACATGTAAATATCCATATCCAAATCCACGGTGCTCATGTTTATCCTTGCAGACCAATAATACCTGCATAAAGAAAAAAAGAGTTAACAAAAAAGGAGACTCGCATTAAAAGAAATTCAAATTATTAGACTTTACATAGAAAAATGTATTTAAATTCCATTTCACCGAAACTGAGCGAATTAACTTACCGCAAGCAACTCTGCCGCCAGCATTTCCAGTGGTCTTGCTCAGCTCATGTCCTCCTGGCCATTAAAAGCAAAATGCATATTGGGTTTAGATAAGAAATGTCAATTGAGGCTCAAAATGGGTGAAAGATTATAAGCATTCATCAAAGGCCGTCCATGGATGAATAAATCAAGATAATTTTGCACATAAACCACTTGAGCAGGCTGAGTTTGGATAGGGATCACCAAGACTCAAGAGATTACCTCTGCCCAAGTCATCAGGATCCCCATGGACGACGACAGCACGGCCGATGATGGAGTGTGGTCCAGAGAGAGGAATCTGCAAACAGAATTGAATACTTAGGCGGTAAACTTCAATTAGGCAGCATAAAAAATATATCACAACCCGTTTGGAATGGATAGGAAAAGAAAGAAGATTACTTGCTTGTCAACAATTGTGACGGTAGCAGTTCCTGAAACAAACAAGCATAGGAAAGAATTATGATTTAATAGTCGGAACAAACTTTCTCACAAAACAAGTAAACAAATGCTCAACTCTCAATACAATCTACAAATGGTAGAAGGATAAATTGCAGGAAAAAAAAAACACCAAAAACATTTCATTAAAAGTGGTAATGAACAAACGGAAAAGGGGCAAAAAAACTCTCGCATACCGTCATCACCAGCGGTGATGTTTCCGAGGTCACCAGCATGACGATGCTCATCTTCAGGGGCACCATGGTCTTTGCTAGCTGGGTTGAAGTGTGGTCCTGCAAGAAACTTGAAAATTAGAGAGATCAACCAAGAAATAATGGCATTCTACTATTTATAGTTTCCCAACTGCATCAAATTATTTATCTTAAAGCGATCAAAATCAGATCACAGTATATCAAACTATACCAGTTGAGAGGCAACCATTGGTTGTGTCCCCAAGAGCATGGACATGGAAACCATGAAGCCCGGGCTTAAGGCCGCAAACGTTTCCAGTCACGGTGGTAGGACCTAAAAAATAAAAATAAAAGAATTGCAAACATGAATATCATCAGTTTAAACCAGTAAATCGTCAAGAAATATATTGAACATATTCAAGTACGAGTATGAGCATTTGTAGTTACCATCTCCTTCCTGGGTGAAGTAGATAGTTCCAGTGACGCCCTCACTAGATGCAAGAACAGCAACAGCTTTTCCCATCGTCCTCTGTGATCTAAACAAGATAGCTAATTAGAAAGACATCTAATGTGTCCAACTTTTGGATAGAACAAAATTTCAAATTTTATCGTTTGAGAACTGCAAAATGCTTGATTTAGGAAAATTAAGCATAGCTGATATTAACAGGTTTTCCAGTATAATAAAAGCAAAGAATCGTGTAAGATTAAAAATCAAATCTTATGAAGAAACCCAACGTGGGTTTCACCAATTCACTCCAGTTTTCACCAAATTCACAATCTATATTGTCATGATTTAAAAAAAAATCTTTTTTTTTTAATTTTCTTTTAACAATCTCAGTCCAAACGAAGATCACCTCACTGTAAGCGATCTATGAGCAATAATATATTCCGGAAAAAGAGAAATAAAGAAACAAATACAAATAAATAATTAAAAAAAAACAACATCGGTGTATTTTGCATTAAAAAGGGAAGATCTTTAAAGATCAACAAGAAATGAAGCTGAAAACCCCAGAAAAAATAAGAAAAAAACCAACATAATTAAGCACTTCTTACACAGTCCAGATCAGAAAACTAAAACCCACATAATAAAAGAAGCGAGGAAAAATACAAAAAAAAAATATAGAAAAGAACAGAATCTAAGGTGATCAAGTAAGGATAGAAGAAAATAAGCTCACCTCAGAACACCCCCCCAAGGCAGAAAAATGAAATTAAACAAGAAAAAGGGTTTTCGGGTAAAGGGAAGAGTAAACTGTACTCTGATGGGTTTGGCCGATTTTATTTTATAGCAGAAGGTGTGACCAAGGGCTGAGCAAGGGAGTGACTTTAGTTAGGCTTCGTTTGGTTGAAAGGATAGTTAGGAAAGAAAGATAGTTTAGTTCATTAATTTGAGTTTTTAATTTGAGTTGACATATTATTTTATATGAGGGTTTTTTACTGTAATAAAAAATTAGATATAATTATTTATGAGAGATTTTTATTATAATAAAATTTAAATTTTAAACTTAAATCGATAAAATGAACGAGTTCTATAATAATCATTTATTATGTTTAACAGAAGAAAAGAAAATTAAAAGAATAGATGAATGAATATATATTTAATTATTAAATTATCTTTTTCTATCAAATTTAAATAAAATTTTTAAAGAATAAAATAGTCTTTTCAAATCTTTAATGAATGAATTATGTGAATCACTTCATAAGCAAAGGGATGCAAAATAGGGGACCCAATGGATTGAGTCTCTCTACCTCTCCTCCCATTTCCTCTCTTATTCCAACCAAACAAGAGATTTATGTGAAGTTTATTTAAATGACTCATCCTCATTTTAAATTATAATTTTTAATTTTTTATAATATTTTTTTCTCATAAAAAATTTAAATTTTAAAAATTAAAATCATAATTTTAAATTTATAAACCAAAAGACTCTCCTTCCATCCAATCAAACACACTCTTAGAAAGAGATAGGAGCATCTGACTGTCCTGTTATTCTAGATTTTTCCAACCACCTACCCACCAGAGTTGGGGGTGTTTATTGTCATTTCATATTCACAGTAGTGTGGTTGAGGGAGAGGCTATGAGTTAGTGGGCTCTAAACTGGGTTGAGACCCATTCAAGCCTTAGCCCAAATCTTGTTGCCAGGAGTCTAACTCTTAAGAAATTGGTAAATTATGATATCGTTTATTTCACCGATTTGAGTTTTTAGTTCTAGATTTTTATAGAAATTTTTTTTTAAAAAATGTCATATTTAATTTTTTTTTATTACAGTAAAAAACTCTCAGAAAATATCACATCTCAACTCAAATTGAAAACTCGAATCCGCGAAGTGAACGAGACCTATAGAAATACCACTTTTAGAATGTTGACGTATTTAAAAAAAAAATTAGAAAGTTGCTATAAAATAGTATAATTTACATAAAGAGATGGAGATTTAAATCATCTGTCTAATTTGGTGTTTAGAATTGTTTCTAATTAATCACATTATTTTTTTAAAAAAATAAATATCTTTTTAATTAACTTTTCTTTACTTTTGATATTTAAATCCATCATACTACGTGTAATAATTTAATTGATTAGACATCAATTGAGATACTAAAAATTAGATAGGTGAGTTGAGTATGAGAGATAGTATGTGAGAATAGAGATGGTATGTGGCAATAGCTAGACTCTATTGGTATGTTTACCAACTCATAATCGGATAAGTGAGACTGCATGTATTTTAGGTGAAGGAAAATGGTAATTTGTATTAGTATTTTAATGAATGATTTATGTAACGTGGATTTTAGGATTTGGCATGACATTCTTTCAATAAAATTTTTTAAAAAAATTAATGACTAATGTGGTTGCAGAATTAAGGACAAAATTGGTGGATATGCACTTTCAGGGGAAAAAAAGAAAAGAAAAAAAAAAAGAAAAGGTGGGTGTGGTGGCCTTGGTCTATCTATTTTGGTGGTCAAACAAACCGTGCATTGAAACATTACTTATGGTCGATGAGAACAAGGATGAGACCAAAAACACACCTCATTAAATTTACTCAAACAGCAAAAACAAGGCTCATTTGATTTGGTTGTGTAATTGTGGTGATAGGGGTCAATTTATTAGACAAACGACACCAATCTGACGCTGTTTTTGCACTTAAAATTGACTTCGGCCAAAGACTCTATCAAGAAGTGCGTTAATGCCATCTACCTTTTCATCGCACTCGTTACTTACTTACCACTCACTAGCATAATAAACCTTCACAAAACTTGATCAAATGGGCAAAAGGTTATTAAAGAGGGATGGAGCTATGAATTATTAGCTATGATGTGATACTTATTTTTAACTGACTCGATTAGATAATTGATTATGAAATTGCCTAGTGTCTTTAAATATTATTATTGTTAATTTTTGATCTTGAGCAACGTGGTTTAGCTGTCAAATAAATTGTTATCCAATTCACATAGACTATTATGCTAAGTTCTTATATAGTAAATATGCAATTTTTATGAGTGCACGTTTTAATATTGCAAGTGTTATGCAGTTGGATAAGAGAAATGGATAATGGATGTGTCAATTATCAAAGAAATGATATTGATTGAGATGAAATTGTCATAAACTACACAACAGAAGCAATTGAGAGTAATGAATTTTGATCAAATAAGCTACATTGGAAATCTCTCTTACAAATTGAAAATAGCCACTTTAACACCAGATTTTTTTATTACACTAGAAATTCTACTTGCAAAATCTCAGCCCGGTGAAAATAGTAAAAAAAAAAAAACATGAAACAAACATCACGGAGAAATTTCACAGTGAAAATCTGCATATCAGAAGTCAGACTGACTCTGTCTTTTGCGGTTGGTGTCCAGCTCAAGCTCTTTCCGAGATTCTTCCCATAATTGGTTTTCAATGCCGAACTTCCTTAGCTCTATCAGGCCACGCTCAACTGTATTAAAGTAGTCAAACAAGGTAAGGTAAATATTGTCCAGATGTTACGGATTAAACGCCCTAATCTTTTATTAACGAAAAAAAAAAAAAATTTGTTAGGTCCGTTTTTTTCATACTCAACGACTCCCTCTTTGATGATGTCGCCGTTGCTTAGAATTTTCTTAGAAAGCTTGATCAGCGAGCATCACTCGACTTGACGGTTTCCTCCCGAAACTAAAGAAATCTTCTCCCGAAGAACCAATTTAAAAGTGTTCTTACAATCCGTCGCAACACATCAAGCGAATCTTAACATTACAATCTCATACTCACATGAACACACACAACTTTTTCTGTATTTAGCACATATTCTTCACCTCACGTTCTTTTTAACATCAAAACCCTCATGCCACTGTATATACCATCACAGAATCTCACCCCTCAAACATCCACGATAAGCACATCCAATCATGGTAATATCTCCTCCATTCACACCATAAATCAGGTCACCAACCCCAATGACAATAAGAAGACAATCATTCCCAATATTTTTCACAATTCTTTCCTTAGAAGAGCCAGCCATAATGCTCCAGAAAGTTCACTCTTGATTTTCAGCCAATAAACATGACAATCAAACTTTCTTTAAGAGGACTATCAATTTACAATGCCAACCAATTTACCAAAAATAAACTAACACAAAAAATGCACTAACAAAAATAAAATAAGATAAAACAACTATATAGACAATTAATATTTATGTCCACTTTCAGTTGTCGTAGGACATGACATTACAAGAGAACCACACACCTCACGCCTCTCTAGTTCTAATCGGATTTCCAAAACTGGCACGCCATAACATTATGTGTAATTAGGATAACTTAAATACATGTTGAAAAGATTGATTCGTATAATAACAAAAAGAGAGAATTATACCATCGACAGCGTCATGTGAAGTTGGCGGCTTGGTATTGTGGTTGACCCAGAACTCCAGACGCTCCTCTGATACATCTGGTTCCAGTCCATGGTTTTTGGCTCTTCTCCAAAAATATGTAAGCCAAGCCTACAAAATAAAATCACAAAATAAGAAGCTTCAACTTTAAGAATTTGGTATAAAAGTATATAAGGATTTGTGTCATGTTCGTGACTCGTTACAGTATTTTTTCTCACAAAAAATACACGTAAATCGAGAATAATTATGAATCTATCAACTAAACGTCCTCCTAATGATTCTAACTTGAGCAAGCAACATGTTACAATGGAAGATATGACTCCAATTTATTAGATTTTTTCATGGTTTAGACTTTAGATCACTTTGAGTAGTGCTATGGCACCTGCTTAAATAGTACATCGTCCGACTCCTCTTTGCTCAATTCTGAAAGCAAAAGTGCATGCCGTGTTAGAGGATAGATCACAAAAAAGAATATCATTTTTATCAAATTTTGTTAAACATACCAAATGCTTCAAACTGTCCTTCAATAGGTAGTTTCAAGTCATCTACACACCCATAAGCTGAAAGGAGAAAAAAAGGGTAATGCAACTAGTATTGATACACTATTTTCAGTACATGAATAAAGAACTTGTTTGAAAAAATTGCATATATGACTTCACCTGACAAACCAGATCTGATCGCATTTAAGCGTCGACTTAGGGCCATTGCAAGCGCCACGGCATCCTCTACCTTTAAGGAAGCCAGTTCCCTCATGCCTTTCTCAACTAAAAGCATATTCTCAATGTTCACATCCCCAGAAAGTTTATTCAAGTCTCTTGGGTCACTCTCTATTTCCTCTAAATCATTGTCTTCTAATCACCATTTGATGACCAAAAAAAAAAAAAAAGATCAATTATCATCAATAACAGACAAATACCAGAATAAACATACAGAAAAGAAATCCAAGTGGAGTCTTACTTTTCTCTTCCTTGGCCTTTTGTCCAGCAGATAAGACAACTTCAACAGGTAAAGGGGCTAAAGATGACCAGTATTCATATCTTGCCTTGGCAATCTCAGCATGGATACCTGCCAAAAAGAATTGAAGTGCCCAGTGAACGTCATAAATTATAAACTACAAAAGTAGCAAAAAGGAATTTTCTTTTATTTTTTATTTTTTATTTTTTTTTGGTTAAAAAACAACAAGTAATGTAATTCCTACCATGTTCAACACATAAACTCCAATATCGAGCAAGCCAACACCTCTTTAGAACAACTTCTTCCTAAGATCAAAACTGGAAATCATATCAGACATGTAGATGCATAAAGATGGAGTCTGCAAATATAAAAACTAAAAGTATACAGACCATCTCTTCCTTTGTCAGAATCATTCTCTGGGTTGCAATTTGAAGTGACTTCAGTTCTCTCTCAGCTTCATGGAGGTTCTCTAGAGCAGATGTTGCCTCATCCCTCGCCGTCTTAACTCAAAATTCCACATGTTTGTAAAACAGCTTTAGAAAAACCAGTAAGATAACAAAATATGTAAAATTTAGTTGGATACCTCAGCTTCTGTCCTAAGTGTAATAATCTCGCTGTTTAGACCGTTTCTAGCGGTTTGTTCCGCAACCCTTAAAGCAGCCTGCAAAGAGAGTCCTCTTGAATTGCAGTTCAACACAATTGCATAAAAGCATAGAGAGCACAAGACTATCTATTTATGGTTTTTTTTTCTTTCTTTTTTTCCTTTTTAACAACAAGCAAAGCAGAGAGAAACATAAGCGTGTGTACAAACCTCCCTTTGCTGTAGGGCTGCCTCTTTTCTGAATAGTAAAACAAACAAAAGAAGAAAGTTAGCATAAAAAAGGACACAATTTAAGAAGTCCGCGGACGTTGAAGAAGCATGCCTGCTTAGAAGACGGGCTTCTAAAGTTACACCTTCCCCAAGAGTAGCAACCTAAAAGAGAAGGAAAAAAAACGTTGGAAAGGAAGAAAAATCCCAGTACTATTATTTTTATTATTACTTTTCTAATGTTGTCTTGTCAAGTTGATATAATAAGGCTAAGGGGTGTCATAGAAAGTGTAGACGGTTACCTGTTTCTCGAGCTGTCGACCTCTTGCCTCTGCGTCCTCGCACCTCTCTTCTGCAAGTCGAAGCTGGGGAGGCACATATCAAAATGGAGTTCCAAAAAATCACAAGGTAAACGTATCTATTTGTCTAAAATTCGGTGAATTTAAGGTGCTGCAATAGCTATATTCTTGATATAAGATTGATTACATCTTTTGGATATGGCTGTTGCAGCACTTCTCATTGGGAACTTAAAGAGAAGGAAAAACATTATTCATGCCCTTCACAGAAGAAAGATATTAGATAAATAAGTCAAGGTTAATCTACCAAGGATTTCATACACATGAAAATTACTTCAAAAATTTTTTGGCATCACCTTTTCAAGTAAGCTTTCATTTTCTTCCTGTAGCATATCAAGCTGCAATGAAACCAAACCTTGGTAAAATATTGAAATAAAGCCTCTTAACCTAAGGAGAGTGAAGCTTGAAACTGCACCAACTTGAGAAAGTTGATATGGTTTCAAACAAGTCGCCTATATCAACATGATCTTGCCATCATGGAACTTTTATTGGACATACCTCATCTTGTAAAACCGAAGAAGAACGTTGGTTGCCGGTTTCTCTCAAATTCATACTTAAATCTAGTGACAGCCTGCTCATTAACCAGAACTTATTAAAACAATGGCCTAATAATGAATTTTGAGGTTTTAAAAAAGAATATAGTTCCATAGAAGATGGACAAGGATACCTTTTTTCTCTTGCAACGTGAACATCTGAGGAAATCGCGGGAGAGGGTGGCTTAAGCGAGATTGGAACACTAGCTGGAACCATGGAAACTGTCTTAATTCCTAAATGAGGAAGGCTAACTAACGAAGAACGAGCAGAAGGGGGTTGTTCAATGGAAGACTGAGATGATAATCGCAAAGATGTCGTTGAACGAGCAGACTTTGGCTGCTCATTAGGATTGTTTTGCTGCGATGTTCGAGTAGCTGTAGCCGAATAACTGGATGGAGATTGTCCAGAAGAGTTTGGAGACTGCAATCGTCGAATATTAGGAGCCACGGAATATGCTGATTGAGGCTGTTCGACAGAGTTTATGGACTGCAAAAGTCGAGTTCCACTAGCTGAAGTTGAAAGACCCGATGATGATGATTGGGGTGATGATGATACTTTCTCTAAATTGTTTAGAGATGATGATGATGATCTAGGACCAGGAACTGCTCTTGTTGAAGAAGATTGATCTTGATTATTAACACAACGAAGAGACTAACAAACACAAACATCGAAAAAAGATAAGCATAATGTGATGATCATAAACCAGATTAACATCATGCGGTATTCCATTTAGGCCACTCAGTAATACCATAGGAGAGCGAGATCTAATAGCCCTGCCACCACCTAGTCCGAGGCTTCTTGTGCCACCATAATCATACAAAAGATCATCCTCTTCATCATCCTCGTCTGCAGCCTGGTGTGCCATGACATGCGCCAGCCTCTGCGCTGCAGCTTTTGCATTCTGCGCCTTCCTGGCATTGGCCAAGCCAGTCGTCGAGCCCATCCTAGTGTGGCGGTTCAGAGGCGATGCCATTGGCGACGAGGGTGTCACCGGCGTTCCCGTGTTGCTGTTCTGCTTGGCATAAACTTGTCTTGTTCTATCCATAGCCAAATACTAATTGAGAGAAACAAAAAAGGAAGGAAAAGAAGTATTAAAAAGAAAAAAAGAAAAAAAAAGAGTTGAAGTTGATCAATAATATCTATTAAAATCAATACCAAATGCAATTACTATTGCCTCAATTTTGGTTATGCAATGCAGAGAAGGATAGGCTGTTTTTGCCAATGCCTCCTGAATGGTAAGGCCATTAAGGAAACTGCCAAAGGCCTCCCTTAAGTCAAGGCTCCTTATTTTTAGGATCATTAACTAATTATCTCTATCTCAAAGGTTGTTTTGTTTTGAGCTCAAATATCTCATTCTTATTTTATTTTTCTTTAAAGAAAGAAGATGATAAATTATTAATGAGACGTTTGATTCATAAATTTAAAATCATAGTTTATGATTCTAATTTTTAAAAATTAAATTTTTTGTGAGAAAAAAATACTGTACAGAACCAAGAACCATGATTCACAGCTAGGAAAAACCTTTGAAACAAACATCTCATAAATTTTACATAATTGTTTCCTTAATAAGAGAAAAAAATAATCTTAAAAATAAATACATAAATAAATAAATAAATAAAAGAAGAAGAAGAAGAAGTGTTAAAGTACGGAAGGCGCAAAGCTAAACCGGGGGTTTTATACTCTTTAATAGAGAAAGCCGCCATCTGCCTACTGCATCAGAATCAGAACCTTTTCCCCAAATTCGCTTTTCAACCAGACCTAGGGTTAGGGTTTCCACATTGAGCGCCCAATTGTCTCTGCAAATCCACTCGAGCTCCAATTTTTCGTTCTCGTCTGATTCGAAAATGCGCGCTCTCGAAGATATCCTCTCGCAGCCAGGAGTCCAAGCCCATACTGCGCAGAGCTCGAATCTTACCCTAACAGTGGAAGATTCGGGTCCGGTATTCTCCAATTGGATCACGGAGTGCCATGGATTTTGGCATAATGCGGCGTTGATCGTTGCCTCGCTTCTCTTCGTCCTCTACTTGGGATACCAGGCAAGGCAAAGCTTCCCTAAGCTCTCCCATGGCCGGTCTTACATCATGGTCGCGTATTACGCTTGTCTTTGGATTGTCAGTTTGCTCAATCTCGCCTGGTGCCTCTTTCAGGTTCTTGTCGTTTCAATTTTTTATACCGAAGTTGGTGTTTTTATTGTTTCTATTTTTTCTGTTTAGGTAATTTCTTGTTGGTGAACCTTGATTTAATGATTATTGGTTTCGAATTATGGTTCCAGGTTTGATTGTTGCCTTGTTTAAGTTTTGGACTTAATAGCAGTTTTGTGCTATGATTATGGTTTGGCTGGATTTGAGGATACTGTTTTTATTCTTGAAATGCTGGTAACTGTGGTTGTCGTTTTGAGAGTAATTCTGTGAAAAATTAAGTTTCTGAATGGTGCTGTTGTTCTTTGTTTTCTTTAGTTTTTTCGTAGTTCAATTGCCGCAATAGATTACTTTTAGATTTCTCTTAGTCTTTTAGTATTGGGTTGTGAAAGTCATGTTGTCATTTTAGGTAACCAAATTTGAATTTCTGTTCAAAACTATGAACCAAATGACTATGCCAGATCGGGAGATTCCATGTCTCAAACACACTAGTAGAAGGGTGAATTTTGGGTCGTTGACTAGGATTAAGTTTCCTACATACTCTACTCGAAAGTCGTCTCTGTATGGCATATAGATGCCAATGCCCCTTGTGCTTTTAAGTTATAATGGTGGCTGTATTTTTGTGGAGAACAATGTTTTATCAAGATAGTATTGTAACTTTCTAACCAGTGAGTGTCAATTAGGGGCTTCTGTATGGCTCTGTATGGAACTTGGTTACTTTTTTCATGTGCTTTCAGTAATCTTAAGTTAAGAAGGTTGAACTGATGGTGCCTTTTCATAATACTATGAAATGTTATTTTCGTCTCGATCTTGTTATGATTATGCTATCAAAGTCCCCTTGATGATTTGTTTTTGGATCCTTTTTTTTTTTTAAATGTTTTTGGATGCTTTATACCAAGTTTCCTTTATCTTTTAGCTAAGAGTGGGTTGGATTCTTGAGCACAGGCATGGGAGTGCACTCCTGGAAAAGAACTAGCGTGGAATGTCTTATCTTTGTTTACCACTTCTGGGATGCTATTTTTGGAAGTAAGCTTGCTAGCATTTTTATTCCAAGGAAATCATGTGAATGGACTAGACGCTATGACACGGACTTTTGGGGTTTCAGGGCTGCTTGTTGGGTTGGACCTAATTCTCAAGGTATCTATTCTGGTTTTCTTCCATTTCCATCCTTCTGGAGAAATCTTATTTGTTTGTGATTCAAATAGTGCTTAGATTTTACAAGGAATTTTACAAGTTTTCCTTCACCTGTTGTTGTTGGAAAATGCACATTGCTGTAAATAGCCACTTAATACTGGTTTGTCTTGCAGGCAATATATCTGTTTGGATTTGGGATCCCATTATTCATCGACAGCAATGACCAAACGCATCATAAGAAATGGGGCTTGTGGATTATCCACAGGCTGGTGCTGACTGCTGTTTATGGTCTTGTATTGTTTATGTACAATTCCAAGTGGAGAGAAAAATTACCAGGTAAGGTCACTACTGTATTCTTTTCGTAGTTTCAAGTTGGTTGGCATCAAATTTGGGGCTGTATAATTGAATCTGATTGTTCTGCTCTCTTTTTGCAGCAAGACCTGCATTCTACAAATATACTGCGATCATGTTCTCATTGAATGCACTAGCGTTGTTTGCCTGTGGACTTACTGGGAATGGGGCTGGATTTGGATTCTGGTATATCTACATTTTTTTTTTTATTTCTTGAGCTACCAGTTTCCATCTCAAGTCGACCTTTACTTTCTGTAGCATTCTAAAGCACCAACTTTTATTGCAGGTTATATGGTGCTACTATTGTCTGTTACCATGCGTTTTATCTTCCTCTTATATACGTAACGTTTCTAGCTGATTTTTTCCAGGTTAGCATTCATCTCATGCGTGATAATATCTTCTTTTCTTTCATTAGACTGTCTTCGTCTTCCTCTTCTTTTGTTTTGGTTTGATGATCAGATATTCTTTTGTTACTTCAGTCTTTAACTATTGCTTTCAAAGTAGTAGTATCCTACTAAATTACTAATTTTACTTTTATTAACACCAGGAGGAAGATTTGCACTTGGAAAGTGTGTACTACTCGGAGATGAAAGATGCCGGCTTCTTCGATGTGGATTGGGAATGAATGACGTGGAGCCATCTCAAACCGTAAAATGGTGTAATCCATCAAAATCATTGTAAATAAAAGTAAATATTTTCATGGTTTGACGAAATTCCCATCCTGCAAGTAGTTCTGTCACTCTATTCTATGACGCAAAACCACATTTCAGCTTTGCTTTTGTAGTTTGTAAATCTAATAATTTACGTTTGGTGCTACTGATCAGTCTCATTCTTAGTAGGTTGTAAAATCTACATGGGTAAAAACAATTGTACACTTGTTTTCTAGTTTCGTAGTTATTAAAACTTGGTTGATACAAGAATGATTGTGATGGATAAAGTTGATGAAAATGAATAGTAACGAACACTGCAATGAATAATTTTTTTCTGCAGAATTCCACTGGTAAATGTTTGGGGAACTTGTTCCTTTTGATTGTTTGTCAAGCTGTAAGGTTTTATTCCTATAAGGAAATTTTACATTTTTGTACCATGCGTATTAAGAAAATTAAAAAAATATATATAATTTCACCTAAGAGGTATAAATTGAACATAAAATTGATCATTTGAAGGTACAAAAATGCAACAATCCGAAATGTAGGACATAAAAATATATTTCTTCCTGAAACGAATTTGAAAGAGAGTGATCATGATTCGTGAAACGTTTATTTCTCTCCCTTTTTTTGGTTGAAATTGTCCTTTATTAAATGAGAACTTCATGGTAGGAATATTTTTTTCCGCTACCGATAGAGCAGTTGTTTTACATTATTAGATTTTTAAGCTTTCACGTTAAAAATTTATATAATGCGGGACATAAAATTGTTCCCACTCAGATTATACCACTAAAAATTAATCCACCAACTAAAAACAATTCATACTAACAGTGAAAAATGACGGTTAATCACATAAAAGTTCCTTTTCTTTGTTTATTTGCTCTGTGTAAAAGTTTTCTTGATATGTGTCGTGTGATTTTCGAAAAAGAAAAATGAAATTTATTCTTATGAGGACAATACTTTATCACTCACAAAAAAAATAGTCTTATTAAATTAGATTTCACCTATTTATCTAATCACACCCACTTTATATGTGAGTAGTATGGTTTTAATCCCACGGAGAATATGCTCTCCGCAAAATACGTTATCGATTGCTTTCCTTGAACCTGTGGAAGCTCAGACACATCCGGGTACTACTGTGTTTGCGCCTGTCTTCCAAGTTTAGCGCACGAAAAAAGAAAAAAAAAAAAAAAAAAGAATTTACCTTTATGAGTGATCTGGACTTTTATCTTACTTTTTATAAATACTCTTAGTGTAATTATTTGACAAAATAAAACAAAAAAACAAAAAAACAAAAAGAGAGAGAGGGGGAGAGGAGAAGCATGCGGCCTATCTTCCAGTTTTCATGTGCTACTTTGTAATTGAAGCATGTGAGTGAAAATATTTTTTAGATTCTATGTTTTAAAAGGCAAATGATCTGAATTCTTCACTTAATCAACTAGAAATAGAATCGGACTAAGACAATAACAAAAAGGGAGAACGCAAGACACTCCTCAATACTTATAAAAAAAAAAAAAGCAATGTACTCAAACGACTAAACTGTTTATGTCAGAACAAAAACAAAAAGGTCCTAGAGTTCATGACCGAAACTGCTAGATACTCAGCAGTCATAAGAAAGCTAAACTTCATATTGCCGCTGCCTCTTTCTCAGCCTGCGTCTCTGCCTCTATCACTCCTTCTTAGTAGGGTTCTTAGCTGTCCTGCTTCTTCGCAGAGAGCTTCTCAATAAGTTCTGCAGCTTCCTCAACAGTACTGATGCTCTGAGCGCTCTCCTCTTCAACGCAAATTCCAAATTCCTCCTCAAGTCCCATAACAATCTCAACCTACAGCACACAGAATAAGTGAAAGTTAAAGCAAGAACCACTACGGATAAAAAAATAATAATAATCATAATAATAATAATCATAATAATAATAATCATAAAGAGACTGAACTCAAACCTACTGATTCACTAGAATACAAGTATAAACATTTGGTTTACTTGCTCAAGTGTTTAATTAATATGCATACAAGAGGGTCAAAGCGGCAAGTAACTCAAAATCCCAATGCTCATATGACAGCAGAATTATTATCTAAAAACTTGTTAGGATTTACAGTATCAGAGTAATAATTATTTAAAATTATTATGTAAAACTTGTCATGTATAATTTCAGAGTACCGTATCAAGAGAATCAGCCCCAAGACCGGAAAATGTTGACTTCCCAGAAACTTCGGCGTCGTCTGCAAGTGCCAATTGTTTCTTCACTATACCGATCACCTTGTTCACTATTTCTACCTTGGCCTGCACAAGGACATTTTACATACATTTTACATAGTGGCAGAACACTACACATCACATGCACAAAAGAACTGATACAAGAAAAATTAATCAAAAGTGTATATATCAAGGGCCACACATGGGTACATTATTCCTATTACATGCAAAGCACGAATGTGTTTTGCGCAATTTTGCGCAATGTTCCTATTTCTAAAATTCTTTCAGTTTGGGAAAGTAAACTTCTATGTAATTCTGATGTAACAATGCCCACAAATCTTAGTTTGGGAAAGTAAACTTCTATGTAATCCTGATGCAACAATGCCCACTAATCTTAGTTCATGTCACATGATATCATAATTCACTTACAATTAGTATAAAGGCAAAAGCTAACTTGAGCAAAGCACACCCCGATAATTGCCAGAAAGCTACAAGGTATGTAACTGGGTCATGGTGTAGGCAATATGGCCATGTTTTCAGAATCATAAAGAGCCATGGCCACATTTTCCGATAGGCAATATGTAACTGGTTTATGTTG
This sequence comes from Morus notabilis, assembly GCF_000414095.1. Classification (NCBI taxonomy): domain Eukaryota; kingdom Viridiplantae; phylum Streptophyta; class Magnoliopsida; order Rosales; family Moraceae; genus Morus; species Morus notabilis. Next base: position 212,284 of record NW_010361272.1, on the reverse strand, counting down.
TAGTTTAGTATTTTCCGGTCGCCAAATTTATAAGTTCACATCAACCAAAATATCTCCTAGATTCGCTGCATGTTAAGCGAAGAAAACAAAAGGTAGACAAAAACACTTCACTAACGGAAACATACAGCACAGGTAACTTGAAGGCGACCAAAACGTGGCCTTGAACTGAATGACAGCGAGCTTCTTCCATAAGCATTAAGAGAAACTGACCTCGAGCCATAGATGCTGGATGTGGCCTGTTCCAGAAATACAGTCATTAAAACTTCAATATGTGTCAACAACAAAACAAAATAGCACAGAGAAAAACGCCATCCATCACTCTCTCCAAGTTACTCTTCTTCAAATAATAAATTGTTGCAAACATGCAGGTGACCGAATTAGCAGTATAAGATTGAAAAAAAAAACACAACTACAACAACAACTGCAAAAGCCTCTTGACAGCTTATTTAAAAGGAAAAATATATAGAATAAAAATTGTAAAATTCTGCTACAGCAAAGAGAGGCTGGGTACTAATAAGTTCCCGTTGCTTAATTTCATAATTTTTTGCCTGTCCCCATTTGAAGAAAATGCTTTCGATTACCACATGTCACCAGCAAACCACTTATTCCTACCAAACAAGTCCTATTCCATTACAAATTTGTCTTCATGACATATCAATTATTTTCTTCAAGCAAAAAAAAAAAAAAGATATTGAATATCGTAAATAGATTAAAAAATGAGTATTCCTAACAACCAATTTCCGATGCTAAATGGACCGTGATTTAATCATATTCATGTGCATGGATCCATGGACTTGCGATTCCAACAAAAGCATACGCAAAATCTTCAGATCTCAACATCTTCGTATTACATTTACAAGCTAAGTCACGAAAATCTAACACCGTATCAACTCAATAACCAATCGAGACCAGCTCAAATACAAAATACCTAGAACCGAACTAAATAGAAGCAATGATTACGGAACTTCAGCAAATGGAGAGAAAAAAGGATCTACGAAATCGCAATTCACAAAGGAGCAACAAGATTTGCAAAACAGAGATCGAATCGAAAACCACGGAAATAAGACATACCAAGCTCCGATGCAATTGCGAGGGGCGAGATCGGAGGGAAATTGAAGCTCCTGTGACGGACGCCATTGATGGATTCACCGAGCTCTGAAAGAGAAGGGAAAGCGTAGAGAGAGAGAGAGAGAGAGAGAGAGGGAGGGAGAGAGACGGAGAGCACGAGGCGAGTGACAAAGGCAGGCAGGCAGGCAGGTCGTTGATACACTTGGTTTAAGAGAGTATTTATAGCTCTGATCTGAAGCCTAACAGTGATTTTGACAACGAAGATTCTTGAGATATTTACGTTTTCTGCCACATAAACAAACCCTGCATCCACATATACCACGGCTACAAAAACTTCTCCATTTTTCTACTATAGTTTTTCTTTAAAAAATATCGGGGAGAAAAAATTCGAGTTACAATTTTATTTAAATTCATATTTTTTTATAAAATTTGAGTTTAAACCTAAACTCGAATTTAAATTTTTCATTCAACTCGAGTTCATAAACTCGAACTTAAGTTAACGAACAATATTTTTTCTATTATTAAAAATGTCATAATTTTTTCGTTTTAATTCTGATTGAGATGATTTTTTTCTATACATTTACAACGAAAAGACGAATAAAATCACACACATATACCTTATTAAAATTTTTTATCACCGTTAAAATACTATCTAAATATAAATTTAAGTTTTGACCAACTCAAATAGATTCTCAATTCAAATCATATTTTAAATGTACACATTCACACACAAACTCAAGTTACAACTTTAACTCAAGTTATAACTCAAACTCAACTCAAGATCATTACTCAAGTCACCCTAATTTAAAAATGTAAAAGAACAACTCCTGAAATGCCCTTGAAGTCTAAGCAAGGCTATTTTATTCTTTTCATTCTCTCTTTCAGCAGCTCTCTCCGACGCCTCCCCAATGCCACAATGAAGATTTCTTCGGTGTGATTGAGACTTGTTTGCTCGTCCTGGTCGAGCTCTGTGATTTTTGTTGCTACTTGTGGATTTTTGTAATTTTTATGTAGTTTTGGTGGATTTTTTTTTCTTTATTATTTTGATTTTTTTTGTGACTTTGTTTTCGTGTGTTTAGAGTAAAGATTCGTGTCATAGTTCATATCATAATTCGTGATTTGTTATAGTATTTTTCTCATAAAAAAACACATAAATCGAGAATAATTTCGAATTATAATTTGCGGAGACGTTTGGTTCATGGATTAGAATCATGTGATTAGAACCATTTTTGATTTACGTGTATTTTTTATGAGAGAAAATACTGTAACGAACAATGAATCATAATTCAAATCATGATTTGAATCCTCTAACCAAACATCTCAGGCGCCGGTAACCACGATTTCCGGAGGATATATTTTAAATATTCTATGTAAATACTTTTTTCAATGGCATGTCAATTTAAACCTTGTATTTGGGGCAGTTCCATAAAGTCCCCAAGATTCTTCTGTTCGATCATTCACACGTGGTCCATAGAAGACATAGCACCCAAGACAATGCCCAGTGCTCACGCGCCGAGTCCATTGGGCTTTGATGGAATAGTAATGGGTACGGCCATGAACTTTGGAATTGGTGCTTATGGTGGGTCTGGTTGGAACGCCAAGACCAAGTTAACAATGGTTCAACGGGCAGGTGGAGGATTCTTCTTTTTTTTTTTTTTAAGGATTAGAGAGTTGAAATTTTGTGAAAAATTAAGGGCTGTTCTTTTATCCTTTTTGAGTTAGGTAATTTGAGTGTAATTTTGAGTTGAGTTGAGTTTGAGTTATAACTTGAGTTGAAGTTACTTAAGTTTGTGTTTGGATGTATATATTTGTATTATGGTTTGAAATAAGAATTTTTTTGAGTTTGTGTTTGATTGAGTCAAAACTTGAATTTGTATTTAGATAATATTTTAATAAAAACTCAATGCTGATGAAAAATTTTAATAAGGTATATGGTGGGGTTTTATTCGTCTTTTCATTGTCAACACATAGAAAAAAAATCATCTCAATCAGAATTAAAACGAAAAAGTTATAGCATTTTTAAGAATATAAAAAATATTGTTCATTAATTTGAGTTCGAGTTTCTAAACTCGAGTTGAAGAGGAAATTTTAACTCAAGTTTTAGTCCCAAACTCGAGTTCAAACTTAAAAGAACATGAACTTAAATAAAGTTGTAACTCGAGTTGCTTTTTTTGAGTTTTTAAACTAAAAAATGGGGCTGCCGAACAGCCCCTAAAGGCTCTGTTCATTTCACCAATTCGAATTTTGTTATAATAAAAAACTTTCAAAAACAATCACATTTTATTTTTTTACTACAATAAAAAACTCTCACACTTAACTCGAATCAGCGAACTAAAGCGACTCTAAATTTAAGTTCCTCAAGCGTTAAAAAAGTGGTATAAACTATGTTTATAAATGAATCTTGTGTCTTTTCAAATGACTGGTCGAAGGTTAATAAAGTATATTTTGCCGAAATTGTTATTAGGGTCAGACACTTAAGTAATCTATCAGATTATGTTGTAAAATCAATCGTGATTACAAATCACATTATCATGTGGCACTTCAAATCTCGTAACAGCAATATCCGTGAGCATCGACAACACCTTACTCGCCACACCAAACGGGACAGAAGAAAAGGTGGGGGTAGAGATTCTAAAGGGAAAATGACCTAAGTTAAGAAAATTAAAACATATACATAAGGGTAAAAGATGACAATTTAAAAATAAGAAAAATAAATAAAAACAAAGGTGGAGAATTTTGTGAATTTTATTACATTTTATGAATTTTGTGTCCTTACTTAATGCTATGAATACCAACTTAATAAGAACGAATTTCTAAAAGAATGACACAAGCTAGAAAAAAGTGAACTAAAGGGGTTGGATTTCCTCACCTTTTATCGTAATAAAAAAAAAGAGTGTTTGCGTTGTTTTTATAGTCGGATTTCTATTAAATTCCATTAATCCCGTGTAATCTGTTGTTATTTTGTAGTTTCGATTTAAAACGTATTATACGCTACCTACTGTAGAATTCTCTCATTGTTTTCTTTAATTTCATTTGCTGAAAGTAAAGCCAACAATAACAATAAGAAATTACGCACTCGGAAGGTCAAACAATCCAAACTAGAGCGACTTATAACCAGATCTCACTATTCTTCAAAGGACAGTCAGACTTGACATTACGTTTGGTTTATAAATTAGAATTATGAGATTAGAATCATTTTTGATTTACGTGTATTTTTTGTGAGAGAAAACACTATAACGAACCACGAACAATGATTCGAATCGGGATACGAATCCCCCAACCAAATAAATAGAGCATTATTTGTTTTTTTTTGAAAGGGTTTATTTGGTATTTTTGCACTAGTTGGTAAATAAAAAATCGTTTTATCAAATCAATAAGTAAATGATTCCGCAATAAATATATTTGTCCCAAAAATTTAGAGCATTCCAAACTAATATCCCTTGGAAATTTCATGATCATCATGCTATAAATCCAAGGTACATAAGCAGACTCATGAGAAAATAACAATTCCCTCTAATGTCTGAAATATACAAACCACTTCAGACAAATGAAACCTAAAATTTAATTACTTCCTGAGAGTTTTTCCAAGTAAAATTGACAAAAAATAAAATATCAGTAATTTTTTATTTTTCAACTATTAAATTTATATAAAAAAATATTAATTTTATATATTTTTTTAATTTAATATGATTTTAATAATATTTAACGATTAAAAAATGATTCAAAGGTTGGCCAGTCTACCGAAAATGGTTACTTCCTTCCCCTTCACTTAGTTACTTTAAAAAAAAAAAAAAAAAGAGTTATATAATGCAAATCCATTTTGAGCTACTTCCAACCGCTTAATTTCTTTTGTACGTCAGCTATATCAATCAAAGATTTAAAATAACATGGTACATTAAGTAGCAAAAAAAAAAAAAAAAAAAAACATGGTACACTCTAGCAAATTCTGTGTTTTCTCTTTGCTTTTATGTTTATTTGTTATCATGTCCATTTCTTCTTCTTCTTTTTTTTATTGACAAATTTTCCTCATTAATATAACTCATTAAATACTACAATCTCGTTATATTTTTTTTGTTTAAATATATACCTGAATTTTTGTCACTATCCTTTTTACTGCCCAGATGTCATTTTCTATAATAAATTCATGGAAGTGGGGACCATGGACTTGGCTTAATTCATGCTTCGTTATGTCACAATTTGACGTGATAGGCGTGGTTGAGAAGCCCGTCAAATTTCTAGCTGTCCGTGGGAATAGTTGGGTTAAGTTTAGGGGAGCCATGGAAAAGTGGCTTTCGCATAAATGGCCTCCTCATGTCTCTTTCCAAAACTCTCAACTAACATGTAGGTTTCCTCTCACTTTCGCCACAATAAAATTTATCTTGTAGATAAGAATTAAGATACATGCATGACACCAAATAAAAAGTTAGTATTTTTATTTCATTTAGTACTATATAGTCTAACCGACATTAGATATTCTGATACGCCTAGCGTACTGATAAGTTATATTTTTTTAACCGTTAAATCTGCGTACTTTTTTATTTTTACGTGATTTTATATAAATTTAACGGACAAAAAATCTGGCATCGGCCTCTGGTATGTTAGCTATCAAAAAAAAAATGTCTCTAACAAAAAAAGAATTTGGTTTAAGAATTATCACTTTTGAGCCTACACCAACCATAATCCTCACAGGAAAAAAAAAATCTTAAAAAAAAAGCAAGAAGGAAAAAAAAAAAAAAAAAGGTGATCTCAAATTACCATTACAATGACTGTCCTTTTATTTGGCAGAGGTTACCAGTACAAATTAAGAAAAGGAAAAGATGAAAAAAAAAAAAAGCAAAAAATAACAGAGTACATTTTTTTTCCCTCTTTTTTGCTTTCCCCTGTAATCTATAGTTTAAAGATAAAATTCGTTGAAATAACAGGGGGATACAGGTAGTTTTTTTTTTTTTTAGTGATTTTTAACGAGTGAAATGTTTTTTTTAATGGGAAAATGAGTGAAATATTAATTATCGATTCGTTAGGAAAAAACAAAAAAACAAAACAAAACAAAACAGAGGATCGTCTTCATTTTGTCTACATTTAGTTCCAACCATTTAATAACTTATATTTTCTGTGATTTTTGATGAAAAAAAGATAACATTTTATTTTGGTTGGAAAGAAAAGATCTAAACTATATTTTCCTTGTATATATGTATCTTCTTCGCTTGTTGCTGGAAATACATATTATATACACATATTATATATATATATATATATTTATATATATATGTATACTTGCTTTTTTTGTGAATCAGAAATTCGATATACTTGCTTATATGCTAAGTTTGGGTATGGAAATGAAACGTATATGTCAAAAACCCTGTATTGATTTCTTGACGTATCATGCTAATTTTCCAGAAAGATTACTACTGACTAAGTGCCACGCCAGTGGTCCAAAATCCAAATAGCTAAAATATTATTCTCTTTTCTACCCCCGTACTACATGAATTGTGATATTGTAAAATTATAATTTTTCCACTACCTGAATTGATACTATATATATACATATATGTATACATTGATTGAGTAAATTTAACATTGACATTAACATTAGCAGTAATTATGGTCTCTTGGACGGAGAAAAGTTGGGATTTGGAAAAATTGAGAAAGAAAAATAAATTTTTTTTAAAAAAAGTTTGATCAGTGGCAGTGTTGGAAAGGTGAATTAACTTTAACAGCTTAAAAGTTTATGATTAGTCAAAATTAGAAAAATAAAAAATAAAAAGCAAAGGGATTTACGGAAAGGCAAAAGCCAAAACTATGGTCATAAAAAAGCCTTCGAGAAAGGAGAGATCCAAAAGTTTCTTCCATATAATGACTGTAATAATGCTCTAAACAATATATATATATATATTTTTTTTTTAGTTTGAAAGATAAAACAATATTAATGATAAATTAAACGATTGAGTAATCAGAAATAGCCACTTCTATGTCACATTTCATTTTATTGCTTGGCATTTGATTAATTGATTTGCAGGAAAGCCATATTCACATATATATTCATATATTTCATAGACTTTTTACATGCGCTAATAAACAACAATCAAAATACACCTTTTGACGTATATATGGATTACTTTCACTCTCTCTCTTTATGGCTTTCTTTATTTTATCTATATGTGTATCTTTGTCCTTAATTATATATATATATATATATATATATTGGCAGATATTGTGTATATTTGTAAGCAACGTTTGGTTCTAATGATAAAAGACTCGTCCGCCAATTCATCCTAGTTATAACCATTAATATACGCAATTACATTATTTATAGAGAGCAGAGAAGTTATTTTTCCATGCCATTTCAGATAACCCTTTACAATTCGTTCTATCCTTTGAGTACATATATAAGCAAGAAAAAATATTATTTCAGCTCATCATTGATTTGGTAATTTTTCAGTAACCTGTTTTCACTTTGGCGGAGAGATGACATATTTTTCGCCTCTCTCATTTTTCCTAATTTATAATGATATTGCAAAAACAGTTATATGATTTTGCATACAAAATCTAGATTCCTCCGATGACAAGGAAACTAAAGGTCTTTAGAATTGATTTTATTTTTATTTTTTATGTTTTTTGAAAAAGAAAAAATAAAAATATTTTTAAAACGACGTTTGACGCAATAAAGATAAAAAATAGAAATGAAAATAATTTTTTAGTTTTTTATTGATTTTTTATTTTCGTTTTCTCATCTCTCGAGCGGAGAGAGACAAAAAGAGACATTAATGGGTTTTTTACATTAAAAATAATTTTTTGATAAAACTACCAAACGCATTTTCAAAAATAATTTCTGTCTGAGATTGAAAACATTTTCATTTTCATACAAAAAATAAAATCATTTTAGAACGAATTCCAAATGCGCCCTAAATATAACATTTTATTTTTAGAATATAATTATATTTCGTTATTAACTCTATATATTTCGTGCACATAGATTATTTAATACATATTTACCATCAAAGTACCATATATTATCTCATTGAGCGCGTTTAGAATTCGTTCTAAAATGATTTTATTTTTTATATGAAAATGAAAATGAAAACGTTTTCAATCTCAAACATAAATCATTTTTGAAATTGCGTTTGGTAGTTTTATCAAGAGACTGTTTTCAGTGTAAAAAACCTATTAATGTCTCTTTCTCTCTCTCTCTGCTCGAGAGAGGAGAAAACGAAAATAAAAAATAAAAAACGACTAAAAGTCGTTTTTCATTTCTCTCTCATTTTATACTAAACTAAAAAATCATTTTCATTTATGTTTTTTATCTTTATTACGCCAAATATCGTTTTAAAAACGTTTTCATTTTTTCTTTATCAAAAAATGTGAAAAATAAAAATGAGATCAATTCTAAACATGATCATTATTTTTGGTGATTTTCTTTTAATTAGGTGGATACTTTTCTTCTGATTGATTTACCACTTTTCTTATGGCCAGTGAAATTATGACTACAAAAAGACGAGCACAAATCATATTAGGAACTTTTGTTTTGAAAAGCGTCATGGTCAAACGCTATGAATCACAAATCTAAAATTTATTCTCTCTTGTAATGGAATCCTAGCATTTATGATCATTCTTCTTTTTTGGATGGAAAAGTCCAAATATGAAAAGGGATCAAAGTCTTTGCCTGAGGCACTAAGTTGAGAAATGACATCATTGCGATCAAAAAAATGAAACCTTGTTGCATGGTTTCCATCTTAACTTTAATGGAATTATTACATTTCCTGCCTTGTTACACTGTGTTTTTGTTAGTTTTTTTCCCCCCTAAATCAAGATTAACTCGTGGAGCTTTTTTTATCTTTTTACTTGTTCGTGTGAATATTCATCATATCTAAAAGATTACAAAAAAAAAAAAAAGAAAAAGAAAAAAAAAAGCTAATGAGTTCAGCGTTGTAGATGCTGAAAGCATGAGTTGATTGAACAATAAAATCGGTGTTTTAGTTAATTTGCACTATGTTACTCCTCGCGTGTTGAATTATGCTTCAACAATGTCTTCTCTCTTCTGTATGATAGGATTGTTGAACTTACAGAATAGAGACAAGACATTCAAGTGGAATTTCGTGGTCAATTTTTTTTTCTTTTTTCATAAAAAAAGATTTGTACATCCCACTCTTTTATGGGGTGGGTGTTTAGTACGAGAATTCATGTCATAATTCGAATCATAATTCGTATATCATTATAATATTTTATTTTATAAAAAATACACATAAATTAAAAATAATTTTAAATTATAATTCTAAATTTATAAACTAAATACTCACTTAATTTGATGATGGTGTCGGACTAGATTTATTTTTATAGTCATAGATATTATGGTCTCGTTCATTTTACGGATTTGAGTTTTTAATTTGAGCTGAGATGTGATATTTTTTGAGAGTTTTTTACTGTAATAAAAGAAATTAAATGTGACATTTTATGAGAATTTTTTACTGTAAAAATTTAAAATTTAAAATTTAAATGGGTGAAATGAACGAGGTATATATAAGTGAAGTGATGGACTTTTTCTCACTAGAACTGCCCTGGCTCACGACTCACACAGGGTTAATGCTATTAATTCTAGTCTACGCAATATAATTTTTCCTTTTTGCTGAAAGTCTACTCTGCAATTACTTATTTCTGCTCAATTCTTCTTTTCTAGAGGACCTAGACAAACTTTTATTTATCTTATTGTCTAAAAAAGAAGAAAAAAAAAACTTTATTCAATTCATTTATTTAATCCATTTTCAGTCGGTAGATCCGACCCGAATGACGATCCAAACTGCCGGTGCAACTAACGCTACCTTACTGATTTCACCTTCACTTGCTTCATATAAACTTTGCCGTGTTTGTTTGTTTTCAGACCACCAAACCCAAAAACAAAACCAGAGTTTCTCTTTCTCTCTCTTACAAATTTTCTCTCTCTTACAAATTTTCTCTCTCCACAATCCTATGGTTCGTCCCAGAACTTGGAATTTTCAATTACACCAAAGCTTGTCCTTATTATTATATATATATATAGATATATATGCATATCATATCTGTTTGAAAAGCGGAATTTTCACGCATAATTTTGATTCCTTTTAAAGTTTTTTCCATCTCTGTCTCCGTTTCTCTCCACAATTTCCTCTCCCAAATTGGCAAGCTTCACAGTCTATATTTATCTTTCGAATTCGAGTAGATAGGGCTTTGTTTGGAGACGCTCCGAGACGGCGTCTTTTTCGAGGTTTCTCCGCTTGTTTTCCGAGCGATCCGTGCAGAGAAATCGGTTAGTAAAAATCAAGTCAGAGTTGGTCTACGTTTAGTTGATTGAGTCACTGATTTGAATCGCTAGATTTTTCTCGGGAATCGTTTTTTCTGAATCCAAAGCGAGCGAGTGAGTATTATTGGAGTGAGCATACAAGTTTTCAGATTGATTATTGGTCAAAACTCCGAGTTCGTCCGTGTTAATTTCGATCGTTGAGATTCCGCGTTTGGTTGGCGAGAAAATTGAGTAAAGAGAAAGGAAATTGATTATCGGAAGCCTTTTGATTTTCTTTTTTCCCTCTTGGGATCCAGTGCGAGAAGCCTTTTGATTTGATTTTGCCTTTTCCTCGCTTGGGTCCTTTTTGAGTTTTTTCATTTTTCTCACGGGTCCCGTACGGTAATTAATTTGCATTATATTATTAATTTATTTAATGTCTTCTCTAGGGGTTTTGCAGCAACAAAAAGGGTAGGCACTTATTAACAACATGCGCGTGCGTGCACGCACTTATATATCAATATTATTATATTGTTTTTGCATAATTTTTTTGAGGTAGTTATATTGTTTTTGCATAATTTTTTTGAGGTAGTTTTGCAGGAATTTTTTTAGCAGGAAATTTTTTGTGACCTTAATATATAGATTTTTTTTTTCTTATGCAGGGAAAAGTGGATTTGGGGGTTTTGTGATCGGATTTAGATAAGGCAGAAGAAATGAGTAAACTTTTGGAAATTCAACCTAAAGAACTGAATTTCACAAGTAAGTCCATGATTGTTATATGGGCCATTATTTTCTTTATCTAATTAGCATCTTAGCAATCTCTACAATCATTAGCAATGTCTGTTTACTTAGTGGATGATGCTTTGTTGAGATTATGATAGGTGAAGGTTTTTATGTTATATGTTTTGTCGTCTTTTATGTTTATTTTCTCAGACCATTGATGTATTTGGTTTTGCACTATTTTTCTTTCTCCTTTCTGTTTACTGTTGGCTTCAATTTTCTGCACTTCCTTTTTCACACTAAGACGGTTTTGAGACGTATTAACTCGGACTTTTTATGAATTATCAAAAAAAAAAAAAAAACCTCAAGACTTTTTATTATTGTAAAAATCTGATGTAAAGGTCTTTTTTCTTTTATTTCGCCAGACAAGTTTGGTAAGCTGGTTGACTAACTCTGTCTTTGTTTTTCATAGTTGAATTGAAGAAGCAAAGCTCATGCTCAGTTCGGCTTGCCAATGTCACCAACTATTATGTTGCTTTTAAGGTATACTTTTATTATTATTTTTTAAATATGATTTTTATTTTTGTTGATTTTTTCACCGAGATGGATATCTTGTACAAGAATTTCATTATGGGTATGTAGATCCAATTTAATCGGAAGGAGATATTGGCAGGTTAAAACTACATCCCCTAAGAGATACTGCGTGCGGCCAAATGTGGGTATTGTCATGCCAAATTCAACTTGTGAATTTGCAGGTATGCATTTGTTAACTGCTTTTGCATCTTGATTTTCTTATTCTATAAGACTATAAGTCCCGTCTTAAATGAATTTTGAGTCTTGAGATGATTATTAATTTTCTGATGAAAATTGTTGGAAGATATGCATAATGACCTGCTTTAGATAAATTTTGAAGTGTACCCGATGTCTTAAGGTCATAACTCATAGGTTAATGGGTTTGTGTTGACAAGTAATGATGTTTTATTTGGTTTCAGCTTTCTTATTGTTGGTTTTATGCCTCTTTTTTTTTTTTTTTTTTTTTTAAATTATTGTCACTTTTATGTCAATATATAGTCACAATGCAAGTGCCACGGACATTTCCACTTGATTTGGAGTGCAAAGATAAGTTCTTAATCCAGAGCACAATTGTTTCTCCTGAGACAACTGATGAGCAAATTACAGCGAGCATGGTAAATCTCTATACTTGTTGTTAACATTGATTTCTCTTCTGGTTCCTTATCGATATTTTCCTTGTTTCTTTCAGTTTGTCAAAGATGGGGGGAAATACGTTGAAGAAAAGAAATTGAGAGTGATACTTCTCATTCCGCCTGACTCGCCAACACTGTCACCAATCAATGGAGCCTTGAACCAGGGGCTGGGCCGTGAAACTTCTTTTTCAAAAGATCAATCTTTGAATGGAGTTGAAAACACATCCAAATCGCACATGGTTAGAGAAACACTTATTCCTATTACCGTGTTGTCTGAAGACCCCTTTCTTTCATACTGATTTTCTAGAAAGGCTTGTGTTATAGTGTTTGGTCAAAATCTATTTTAACTTTTCAGGATGCATTAGAGTTGAATTCACTAGAAAAATCCTCTGTTTTAATGGGCTTCTCTGACATATGTCATTTGTTGTTTGTGGAAATATTGTTCTTTCGTACATCCATTGTCAAAGTATGTGCAAGTATCCTTTTTGAATATCATTTTATTGACCTTCTCACAAATCAGGTTACCAAGGACGTGGAGTCTGTACTGGTTAACATCAAGGAGTCAAAGCCAGCTGAGGATAAATTGAAGCCAGTGAAGAATGTGGAGTTTAAGCTAGAAAATGATGTAAAGGAATTGAAGCCGGCAAAGGGTGTAGAGGAATTGAAGCCGGCAAAGGATGTAGAGGAGTTGAAGCCGGCAAAGGATGTAAAGGAATTGAATCCAGCAAAGGACGTAGAGGAGTTGACTCCAGCAATGGGTGTTGAGGAATCAAAACCTGTAAAGGGTGTAGAGGTATTGAATCTGGCGAAAACTGTAGAGGATGTCGAGGAGTTGAAGCTAGCAAAGGATGTGGAGTTGAAAAATGTAGACATACAGGAGCTGAAGTTAGTCAAAGATGTAGAGGATATCAAGTCTAAGCTAAGCGAATTTGAACTAAAGCTCCAGAAGGTTAGTCTTCTGCAAAATCCACACTTGGTATGGTTTTATCTGTTTGCCTGTCAGTTGTATGGGGACGTTGGATTACACGAATAGTGTGTATGTTAAGATTAATATTATTTTAGTTCCTTGCTTCCTTGGGGTCTGCATCTTTTGCAGTAAGGTTGAACCTCAGTATTTGGAAAATAGGAAAGTTGATATCCTCGCCTTTGTCTATCACTCTCTGTTGTTCAAGCACAAATAGTAAAACATAGTGTTTTCCCCTTGTAGGCTGAAGTTACAATTTCAAAGCTGCTGGAGGAGAGGATTTCAAACATCAAAGAGAGAAAAATTTTGCACGAGAAATTAGTAATTTGCTCAAGCTCACTCTTATTCTTTATCGTTTCTCACATTTTGTTCAATGTTATGTCCTTGATAGAATCTTCAATATTTCTCAGTCACTGTCTTATAAATGCTGAACTTTTGAATAGAACTCTTTCTTCTTCCTCTTCACAACCCTTAAACCTTTGACCTTGAGGAAAGGGACAACAAGCCCATCCACCAAGGCACAAAGAGGATTGTAACTTTTGAATAGAACTATAGAAGTGAAATAAGTCTGGGGAATATATTCTCAAAAACCACTAGAGTCCTTGTATGGACTGATTAAGTTCCACACTGGGAGAGCTTTAGAGGGACATCCATATGGGATTCATGTGATTCGAAGCCAACCGCTATGTATTGTGAGAAACTCCCTATGGTGCTAGCTATGTATACCTAATGACAGCCTAAAGAGCCTTTTCATGCTTAGCTGCCTAAACCAAGCAAGATTCTTGAATCAAACCATTACCAGCAAGATTTGGCTCAGCCAAAACATGAGAGCGCCCCCGAGTTATCTGCATTTAAACAAAAGCATGTTGGCTAGGCCATTGATCTCAAAGCTGCTATAGACTCTTTGCCAGTAGATTTTAGTGGAAGTCTCTTGTTTAGTTTGCTTGGCCGTTGATTAGCCGAGTCATGGGTTTTTCTTTTCCTATGTGCTACCTCCGTAGCGATTATCTTGAGGGAAGGCACTAGAAACACGTTGCTTATTTTGAAAACTTGATATTCCACTTGTTTGGATGTACATCTCACATCTGTCTGGATGTCTCTAGGAAGCCTACATATTTTAAACTCTCATAATGTAATATGCAAATGTTCAACTCTTCAAAAACTGTATTTATCCCCTTCTGCATTATAGATTTATTCTTGTTTGTGACTTTAGCGTTTTTTTTTTCACTTTTTTGCAGGCGGAGTTGGGCAAAAGAGGTGTAAAAACAGTTCAGGTTGGGTTCCCTCTTCTGTTTGTTTGTATGGTTGCTCTTATCAGTGTCGTTCTTGGGTACCGGTTACACCCTTGAAGAACCCTATGCTTGAAGACGAAGCTATTATGTAAAGCCAGTATGTAGGAATATGGGTACAAAGATTTTCTTTCCCTCTCTTTACATAGAGGTGGAAAGAAAGTCATTATATGGTGGTCAGTATGTTATGTAAAAGCAAATGAAATCTAGGAGTACCTACCAAGTGTGTTCTGCATTCATATATGCTCATTTTTGCTTCAAAAACAAAACAAAACAAAACAAAAGGCGTGTAAAGATTTCCCCCCCCCCCCTCACTTGGGTTCATAGATAAGAAGGTTACTCTTTGTTTGATTATGATAGATGCCAGATTTGCTACCGGACTGGGACTGAAATTTGTAAATTGAGTATGTTGTTTATACAGAGAGCTGGAATATGATGCTTTATTACGGTGTTTAAAACGGTGTAGAGCTGATCATCGAAGTGTTTTATTTATTTTTCCACAGGCGCAAATTTTTTTTTTTTTTTTTTTTTTTAAGAAAGAAAAAGAAACATAAAACCCTGAACATCTCTCATCTCTTTGTTTATGAAACGACGAGTGGAGTTGAACGACAAAATATTATAAAGATAAAAAAATATTACAACATTGAACCGACACGCGACAAATTCTCTTATCTATCATCTCCTATCTTAGTTTATAGAAACGGCAACGACAAACACAACATAAAATGACAAGTAATCGTCAGTAAATTTCTAAAACGACAACGTGGTCTAAACGGCAACTATTTATAGAAAACGACGAAGTTAAATAAACGAGGAAAACATAAATAAACGACAACAAAGTGAAGACTAAAGAAGCATCTAACCGACAATAAATAACGTCTCTTAACATCAAAAGCGAGGTCATAAAAACGACAGCACTTGAAAAACGACAACATTTAAAGATGCGATGGAAGAAATGGGGAAAACGACAACAGCATAAAGCAACAAGTCAACAACTAGATAGCAAAATATAAACGATAGCCTTCCTAGGGAAAATGACAAGATCTCAATATAAAAGGCAGACCCAGTGCTAAAGAGGCTCCCATACTATGACAGGCTCGGGAGAAAACTCAATCCCATATGTACGCGGCCTTATCCCCGAAGGAGAGACCGTTTTCAGAATTCGAACCTTGGACCCCAGGTGCAAACGCAAGCGCTCCCACCACGGTGACAAGATCTCAATATAACAAGATAAAAATCAGAAAACGAAAGGACATACAAACTACAACTGGATCACAATTAATCAAGAAAATGAAAAGTATCCCTTCGAAGAAAATTTTGAGATGAAACGCGGTCTCCACTTGAAATTTGGATCAAAATAATTCTCATTCACAACAATTCTAAGATTCAGTACATCAATATATAGATGGCATACACTACTACACAGCTAACATATTTCTATAATTAAGCTAATACACCTACAATCACGTAAATGACACCTAATGAGTAAATCAAGGAAAATAACTAATTTCTAGGGTCAATGGAATCAATCAACAAATCTCAACATAGATGGACACGGTTTATCTATGTTTTAAACGTTGTTGTCGTTTATGGGATTGTAATGAAGGTTTGACATTGAGAGGTTGGAGAGTGAGAAAGAGACCGAGATAGGGTGTGTGAGGAGAGGAGTGCGTAAGCTTGTGAGTATTTTCAAAGAGTACAATCGACAACATTCCTAAACGATGATAAGTTTGTAAAACAACAATATACTATGAAAACGACAACTTCCGCAACACTATCTATAAATCGACAACATCCTTTAGAATGATGAAGTTCAGAAAATGACACCATCCTGAAAACAATTGAAAAACGACAATGCCCATAAAAACTATATAGCTCTGAAAAAGACAGCCCCATCAAAACGGCAATTTTCCTAAACGATAATAAATATAAAACAATAACCAACAAGGCCTTAAAAAACAACAACACAATGAAACGACTACAACTTTAAAATTAAAACAGAAAAGAAAAAAAAAACAATGCGACATCATTTTAGGAGGCCAACATCAAAACGACATACTTTGAGAACGGCAACATTATCTCATCAGCATCATTCTAAAAACGACAGCACCAAAATTTCTGCAAACGACTGCAACTACTAAAACGACAACATTCTGAAAAAAAAAGGAAGAAACATGAGTATTCTACTAAACGACAATTAGCTTATGGAACGAAAAGTATGAAAAAAATTTAAATAAAATGAATAAAAACGACAACACAAATTTCCTTTACAAAAAGTGACGGCGACCTTTAAAACGGAAACGCCATTAGGCTCGACGGACTCCCGACTCATAACTGGAGGAGAGAGAGAGAGAGAGAGAGAGAGAATGGCGAGAGAAGTGTCCGAGAGCTGCGTGGACAGTCTATTGACGGAGATGGTGTCGACCTACTGCAACCGATTCTATGCCAATAAGCCTGATCTCGCCGCCCGCAGTATCGAGGCCATTGGTTACCAGGTCGGTCACCAGCTCTCCGAAAGGTATCATCTTTACCCTAATTATTTCCTCTGATTCGGTTTTATTTCTCCTTCAGTTACTGTTTTTCTCTGATTTTGACTCAAATCAATCATATTTCGTTTGGGGGGTTTTGATATAATTGGAAAGCTTTGGGCTTTAGATCTAAAGGAGCTCATTCAATTTATCATATTATTCGGAAAATCTTTGCTCTAGATGTGGATAAAATTAGTTGGCGGAAATTAATTTTGTGCTTATTTGATTGCTGAGAAATGTGGAGAAAACAAAAGGGGATGAGAAATGAAGAGTCTTTTGAACTGATTCAAGCAGAGAGGTTGTATACATTTATATGCAAGTTCAGACTTGGAAAATAACATGAAATTTTTGTCTCCTTTTTAGGTACACCATGGATAGGCCTCGCTTCAGTGATCATTTAGAGGCTATCAAGTTCATCTGCAAAGATTTCTGGTCTGAACTTTTTAAGAAGCAGATAGACAACTTGAAGACCAATCATAGGGTAATTTCTCGGAATGAAAGAGTTAATATTTATATGACAGTTGTTTTGCCTGAGTTTAAACAGTACCCAACTTTGCTTGTGTTTATAGGGTACATTTGTATTGCAAGATAGTCAGTTTCGTTGGCTTTCCCGCGTATCGGTTGACCTCTCTGAAAATGGAGATGTCTCTCAAGATAATCCTGAGGCTACAGCTGAAAACAAGGCGGCGCAAGTGACGAGCATGCATCTGTATTTCCCCTGTGGAATCATAAGGGGTGCTCTTTCTAACTTGGGAATTCCTTGTGCCGTTTCTGCAGATATATCGAACCTACCTGCCTGTGAGTTACTTGCTCTTTTTGCGAATTGAGAATGCTCTTTTGATTTCGTTTCTGATTTTGTTCTCCTTGTTGGTCGCAAATATTGGTTATGAATGCATAAAGAACCTGCAAAGATCACTGCAATTCATTGTTTCTCCATCTTTCAATGTCTTTTTCCCTTGATAGTTGTTTCCCTCTGGTCTTCATGCCCTCATTTCTCTTTTATTAGCTAAAGAATCTTGTGTCATGTTTAGTTTTCTTATCTGTAAGTTCTGGTGGTAATTAGCTTTATATCTGTGAAAACTCGTTTAGTGATTCCATACTGAACTTTGGATTGTAGTAGTCCCGATAGGGTCCATTTTTTCTTTTTTTGTTTTTTTTTTTCCTTTTCTTTGCTTGCCGAACGAGTTGATTTTGGTTATAACCTACTCCGAATCATGCTCTGTCTACATGGGAGTCCCTTCAGATCCATTTGTAGATTCTAGACACGCTTCTGGACTGCGCTAAGCATCTAAGGTTAAATGCCAATAGAGCTACTATTTTTGGCGGAAACATTTATCAACTACTTTACATTCTTCAATCATTTTAGATTCAGATAGTTCTACATTAAATCTATAAATTCTTTCCGTGTCCCTTTGACCTTCCAGGGCAATGAGTAATACTCATTCTCTGTAGCCATTTTGTTACTAGACACTAGGATAAACTAGCGAAGCCTTTTGAT
>NW_010361272.1:185958-189450 GCF_000414095.1 Morus notabilis | reverse complement strand
CTTGCTTTTCGAATCAGTAAAGACTGTCATGGTAATTGTCTTGTTTTTTTCTTTATTAACGTTAGTATTGCTCACTCCTTACCTGGAGATTCTTAACGTTGATCTATAAAATCAATTAAAAACTCCGCTTTGACTGATATGATAACTATTTTCGAATCCTATTGGGTTTATACTTGCTTTTCGAATCAGTAAAGACTGTCATGGTAATTGTCTTGTTTTTTTCTTTATTAACGTTAGTATTGCTCACTCCTTACCTGGAGATTCTTAACGTTGATCTATAAAATCAATTAAAAACTCCGCTTTGACTGATATGATAACTATTTTCCCCTTCCTACGGCACCTTTGTTAAAGAATTGCATCCGCAGCTGTTTAGAACAACAGGATGCATTGATTTATTATTCTTCCCTTGTATGAAAATCATACTTGGCTAAAGTCTTGTGGCGTCTGTATCATAATAATGCTTGTGAGACAATTGGACAGGCTCATTCGTGGTTCGTATAAAGGCCTGAATCACCACTTCTCCAGAGTATTGGCTTGAACATTGGCATTCATACCATCAGCAAATCATCTACTCATCGATTACACAAGCATTCAGCTTCTTTTTGTTTCTCACCACAGTTTACTTCGTTTGAGACTTGTGTGTGCCATTTAGCACAGCAGTTATTTGGAGGATGTGGTGAATTTGGCTTTAGATGTTGGATACTGTAGTAGAGGCTCTGATGATCAGCATTATACAGGAGTTGATGGTGGCAGTATGGTGGAAATGATAAAAAAAAACTGATAATGTATTTGTTCTTTCTTTAGCAAAAAAGATGTGTATTTGTTCCTGTACAAGATGGTGCCTTTGGAAATTAGCTTCCTAAACAAGGATATTTAATACTATTTTTTTTTTTCCATAGACCATATGTAAAATCAGTTAAAATTATGCCTTGAGAAAAAAGCGACACAAATAATCAAAAAGTGGTTCCCATGACATGAGGATTATAGATGGGATACACTTTCTATTAGATATGATGGCGGTAATATGGAAAATGTTGAGAAACAAAAAATATGTACGTTATTAGTTTTTCAATGTCCTTAACCAACTTTCGACGCATAGACGTCAGGTTTGAGCTTTTGCACACCAACCATGTCTAGCTCAACTATTTGAGTTTAATTTGATTATTTCATCGATTTGAGTTTTTAATTTTTATTTTGTTATAGTTAAAAGTTCTCATAAAAAGTTATATCTAATTTTTTATGTTATAATTTAAAGCTCTTATATAAAATCACATCTTATTTTGAATTGAAAACTCAAATCGGTAAACTAATGCCTCGTTCACTTCGCAGATTTGAGTTTTTAATTCGAGTTGAGATGTGACATTTTCTGAGAGCTTTTCACTGTAGCACAAAAAGTTAATGTGACATTTTCTGAGAGCTTTTTACTGTAAAAACTTAAAACTGAAAACTCAAATCGGTGAAATGAATGAGGCTTAAATGATTAAATTCACAATTTGAATCATGCTGCGGTTAAAACTAATGGTTGCTAGACCAAACAAATTGAACCATTTAGAATTGAGATTCGAATTCTAAACTTACAATTCAAAATTCATGCTCTCCTAAATTCTAACGGTTTGTGCAGTGAAAACATATTTTTTGTTTTGTTTTTTTTTTTCTCTTTTACTTCATGTTTCAAAATGCTATAACTTTTTGTTTCAACTTCAACGGAGGTGATTTTTCTTCTTACATGTTTATAATAAAAAGGAACAAAACCCTATCATATTGCATATTAAAATCCGTCATTTATAATAAGGTTTTATAAGATTCATTACAAAACTCTAATTACAGTTTTCAATACTATATCCAAACACCAAGTTATGTTTCGCTCCCATTTTGAAATGCAATTTATCTGCATATCCAAATGCCGTTTCAAATCACTCTACTTCAGATTTTAGTTCAAATCACTACAATTCAAATTGTCGAACCAAACACGGGCACTACATTTTTAAAAAAATTTAGGGTTCTTAAGTTTATTATCCTTAGCAAATAGAAACTTTATATTATGTCAAATTTTAAAGTCAAGTGAGTTTTAGACATGATAAAGTTGATAGAATACACTTTAGATTATTGCACCACATGTTAAGTACGTGCAAATTTTTATTAAAAGTTCGAACATACAATTTTTTATTAAATATTTCATCTATCAAAGAGAACGAATGTTACGTCTTAAAATTTGAGAGACACTTTTTTTATAATTGCTACAATTGAGAGGGATTTTGATAATTAGTATGTTATAGGGATGAAAGAAATTGTTTATAAATCATATTATTTGCAGATAAATCCATAAAATAACTCACTTTCTTATTTTTTGTTAACCATTTCTTTAGTTAGGTGCCTAGTCATTATGTTTTATAACTACCTTATAATGGATTTTTTTTTTATTAAAAAGTGTTTGTTTTGCATATTTTTTTAATTTGATAGTGATTTTAATTAAATTTAACAGTCAGAAATTAACCTTAATTGTAGGCCGACCTGGCTGAAGAAGGTCCCATGTCTTAAAACCTGTAGCAGTAAAGGATATTAACCATATCTATAATTGAATTTCCATTTTATGCTTACGAATATCTCACCTGTAGTCTATAGATATACGATATATGTGTGATGGCCAGTCTGAAGGAATCTAATCCTGCTATGGCTTATCGACGTGCCATGGGACAATATCAGAATCCAAAGAACGTGCAAGGTGGTTGAACAACAACAACAATAAATACAAGTCTTAATCTCAAATTAAATGGGGTCCGCTATGCAAGGAGGTTGAAATTAAATAGATTAACAACAGACTGAAACAAATAGAGATCATAATAATCAGATGCAAATGCTACTATATAAGGACCAAATTAATGGGTTTAAACTCTTAAAAGGGCAAAAAAGTGCTAGTTCTTCTCTTCCTTTCTCTTAATAGTTCGTTTCTTTGGACTACAAATAATGTATGGCTTGTTCTTTTGAGTGAAAAACTTAAAAAAATGTAACTCGAGTTACAACTTTATTCGAGTTCATGTTCTTTTAAGTTTAAACTCGAGTTTATGACTAAAACTCGAGTTCAAGTTTCCCTTTCAACTCGAGTTCAGAAACTCGAGCTCAAATTAATGAACAATAGTTTTTCTATTCTTAAAAATGCTATAATTTTTTCGTTTTAATTCTGATTGAGATGATTTTTTTTCTATGCGTTGACAACGAAAAGACGAATAAAACCCGACCCATATACCATATTAAAATTTTTCATCAGCATTGAGTTTTTATTAACATACTATCTAAATACAAATTCAAGTTTTGACTCACTCAAACACAAATTTAAAAAGATTCTTATCTCAAACCATAACTCAAATGTACACAATTAAACACAAACTCAAGTTACAAGTTCAACTCAAGTTATAATTTAAATTTAACTTAAAAATTATACTCAAGTTAAACTCTAAAAGAACATGTCTGCAATCTCTTAACGCAACCATCGTT
>NW_010361272.1:160958-180958 GCF_000414095.1 Morus notabilis | reverse complement strand
CTTTTATTCTCGTGCTCACCAATAATTAGAGGGGGTTTTTCTTAGAGAAAATGGAGTGAATACTAGTTTTTATACATACATAGTTTTTAAATATGCTATTTATTTTAATTATTTAATGTAAATATGAACCACCCTATATGTAAGTATTACTTCTACCAAGATCGAGATTAAATTTTGCATAAATGTGAGGGGATACGTCAAATTTTTTTAGGGCAATCTAAACACAACTCCTGATACTATAGCTGTAAAACCTGAGAAAATCCTAAAGAAAGAGTAAATTAACAGAATTATTATAATCCTATTCAACTTTCTACGTAGGTTTTCATGTAAAATCTGTCTGTGTAATATAACAACATCATCCCTACTCATGATAACCAATGCATGATAAATAGTAAGAACAAGGCACAAAATTTCAAGAATTAATTTAGTGCCAATTACAAATTTTTTATGCATTAAGAATTCGGCAACAGTCCAAATCAAAACGAATGCTTCACACATTAGAGTATGTAAAACGAAAGAAAGGCGAGGTGCCACAAAATAACAATTCAATTTTTGAATCCTCTAATGAAAAAGTAATCACCAAGTCAATAAAAGAGTGTAAAATTGATAAGTGTTTGATAAACCTACCATAAGTGGCCATGATCGATGTTATTACTTGACGTTAAAAGAGATGATCTTGAACCTTGGGTTGCTTCTTGATATCTTCCCTTCTTCAGTTCTTGCAATTCTTGGCTCTCTAGCTAGATCTTTTCTTCGACTTATTCTTCTTCTTCGTTCCTCTCTCTCTCTCTCTCCCCGCCTCTTTCTTCGTCTCTCCCTATCTCTCTCATCAAGTTTCAATTATACGGGTTTTAAAGCAATGCGGTTCAATAAATAACTGGCCAATATGGGCCCGATGCGTCGTTTAGTTTGCCAGTTATTGTCATTTTGTCTAAAGGCCCATCATGTCATTTCTTCTCGTACTCCCCAATAATTTGAAGGGGATTTTCTTAGATAAAATGGAGTGAATAACAATTTTTATACATACATAGTTTTAAAATATGCTATTTATTTTAATTATTTAATGTAAATCTCAACAATCCTATATGTAAGTATTACGTATACCAAGATCAGGATCAAATTTCACAGAAATGTGAGGGGATACGTCAAAATTTTTTAGGGCAATCCAAACGCTCCTCCCGATACTATAGCTGTAAAACTCAAGAAAATCCTAGAGAAAGAGTAAATTAAACAAATTATTATAATCGTATTCTACCTTCTACTTAGGTTTTCATGTAAAACTTGTCTCTGTAATATAACAACATCATCCCTACTCATGATAAATAGTAAGAACAAGGCAAAAAATTTCAAGAATTAATTTAGTGCCAATTACAAATTTTCTATGCATTAAGAATCCGGCAATAGTGCAAATCAAAACGAATGCTTCACACATTAGATTATGTAAAACGAAAAAAAATGCGAGGTGCCACGAAATAACAATTCAATTTTTGAATCCTCCAATGAAAGAGTAATCACCAAGACAATAAAAGAGTGTAAAAGCAAGAGGCCATGGTCGATGTTATTACTTGACGTTTAAAGAGATGACCTTGAACCGTGGGTTGGTTTTTGATATCTTCCCTTCTTCAGTTCTTGCAATTCTTGGCTCTCTTGCTAGATCTTTTCTTTGACTTCTTCTTCTTCTTCGTCTTCTACTCTCTCTCTCCCCCCGTATCTCCCTTCGTCTCTCTCTATCTTTCTCATCAAGTTTCAATTGTGCGGGTTTTTAAGCAATACAGTTCAATAAATAATAGGGTAATATGTCTTGATGCGTCGTTTAGTTTGCAAGTTATTGTCATTTTGTCTAAAGGCCCAATATTTCGTTTATTCTCGTACTCACCAATAATTTAAGGGGATTTTTCTTTTAGAAAATGGAGTGAATAGTAGTTTTTATATATACATAGTTTTAAAATATGCTATTTATTTTAATTATTTAATGTAAATCTCAACAACCCTATATGTAAGTCTTACTTCTACCAAGATTGGGATCAATTTTCACAGAAATGTGAGGGGATACAAAATTTTTTTTTAAGGCAATCCAAACGCTCCTCCCGTTACTATAGCTGTAAAACCCGAGAAAATCCTAAAGAAAGAGAAAACTAACCAAATTATGATAATTGTATTCAACTTTCTACGTACGTTTTCATGTAACATCAGTCTGCATAATATAACAACATCATCCCTACTCATGATAACCAATGCATGATAAATAGTAAGAATAAGGCACAAAATTTTAAGAATTAATTTAGTGCCAATTACAAATTTTCTATGCATTAAGAATCCGGCAACACTGCAAATCAAAACGAATGCTAGACACATTATAGTATGTAAAATGAAAAAAAGGCGAGGTGACAAAAAATAACAATTCAATTTTTGAATCCTCTAATGAAAGAGTAATCACCAAGACAATAAAAGAGTGTAAAATTGATAAGTGTTCGATAAACTTATAGCAAGAGGCCATGATCGATGTTATTACTTGATGTTAAAAGAGATGATCTTGAACCGGGGATTGGTTCTTGAGATCTTACCTTCTTTAGTTCTTGCAATTTTTGGCTCTCTAGCTAGACATTTTCTTCGACTTATTCTTCTTCGTCTTCCTCTCTTTCGCTCTCTCTCCTCGTCTCTCTCTATCTCTTTCATCATGTCTCAATTGCGCGGGTTTTAAAGCAATAAAGTTCAATAAATAACAATGCAATATGGCCTGATGCGTCTTTTAGTTTGCCAATTATTGTCATTTTGTCTAAAGGCCCAATATGTCATTTATTCTCATGCTCACTAGTAATTTGATGGGGTTTTTCTTAGAGAATATGGAGTGAATAGCAGTTTTTATACATACATAGTTTAAAAATATGTTATTTATTTTAATTATTTAATGTGTATATGAACAACCCTATGTGTAAGTATTGCTTCTACCAAGTTTGGGATCAAATTTGGCAGAAATGTGAAGGGATATGTCAAAACTTTTTAGGGCAATCCTAACGCCCCTCCCGATACTATAGCTGTAAATCTCGAGAAAATCCATAAGAAAGAGTAAATTAACCAAATTATTATAATCGTATTACACTTTCTACGTATGTTTTCATGTAAAATTTGTCTGTGTAATATAACAACATCATCCCTACTCATGATAACCAATGCATGATAAATAGTAATAACTAGGCCCAAATTTCAAGAATTAATTTAGTGCCAATTACAAATTCTCTATGCGCTAAGAATCCGGCAATAGTCCAAATCAAAACGAATGCTTCACACATTAGAGTATGTAAAACGAAAAAATAGTGAGGTGCCACAAAATAACAATTCAATTTTTGAATCCTTTAATGAAAGAGTAATCACCAAGACAATAAAAGAGTGTAAAATTGATAAGTTATCGATAAAGTTACAATAAGAGGCCATGATCGATGTTATTACTTGACATTAAAAAAGATGATCTTGAACCGTGGGTTGGTTCTTGATATCTTACCTTCTTCAGTTCTTGCAATTCTTGGCTCTTGAGCTAGATCTTTTCTTCAACTTCTTCTTCTTCCTCTCTCACTCTCTCTCTCCATCCCTCTCTATCTCTCTCATCAAGTCTCAATTGTGTGGGTTTTAAAGCAATATGGTTCAATATATAACAGGACAATATGGCCCGATGCGTCGTTTAGTTTGTCAGTTATTGTGAGTTTATCTAAAGGCCCAATATGTCATTTATTTCTTGTGCACATAAATAATTTGAGGGGGTTTTTCTTAGAGAAAATGGAGTGAATAGTAGTTTTTATACATATGTAGTTTTAGAATATGCTATTTATTTTAATTATTTAATGTAAATCTCAACAACCCTATATGTAAGTATTACATCTACCAAGATCGGGAACAAATTTCACATAAATGTTAAAGGATACATCAAAATTTCTTAGGGCAATCCAAATGCTCCTCCCGATACTGTAGCTGTAAAACTTGAGAAAATCCGAAAGAAAGAGTAAATTAACCAAATTATTATAATTGTATTCAACTTTCTACGTAGGTTTTCATGTAAAACATGTCCGTGTAATATAACAACATCATCCTACTCATGATAACTAATGCATGATAAATAGTAAGAATAAGGCACAAAATTTTAAGAATTAATTTAGTGCTAACTACAAATTTTCTATGCATTAAGAATCCAGCAACGGTCCAAATCAAAACGAATGCTTCACACCTTAGAGTATGTCAAACGAAAAAAAAGATGAGGTACCACAAAATAACAATTCAATTTTTGAATCCTCTAATGAAAGAGTAATCACTAAGACAATAAAATAGTGTAAATTTAAGAAGTGTTCGATAAACTTACAGCAAGAGGCCATGATCGATGCTATTACTTAATGTTAAAAGAGATGATCTTGAACCGTGGGTTGGTTCTCGATATCTTCCCTTCTTCAGTTCTTGCAATTCTTGGCACTCTAGCTAGATCTCTTCTTCGACTTCTTCCTCTTCTTCGTCTTCCACTCTCTCTCTCTCCCTCGTCTCTCTCGTCGTCTCTTTCTATCTCTCTCATCAAGTCTCAATTATGCGGGTTTTAAAGCAACACGGTTCAATAAATAACAGGGCAATATGGCCCGATGCGTCACTTATAGTTTGCCAGTTATTGTCATTTTGTCGAAAGGCCCAACATGTCGTTTATTCTTGTGCTCACTAATAATTTGAGGTGGCTTTTCTTAGAGAAAGTGGAGTGAATAACAGTTTTTATACATACATAGTTTTAAAATATGATATTTATTTTAATTATTTAATGTAAATCTCAACAAACCTATATGTAGGTATTACTTCTACCAAGATCGGGATCAAATTTAGCAGAAAATGTGAGGGGATAAGTCAAACTTTTTTAGGGCAATCCTAATGCACCTCCCGATACTATAGCCGTAAATTCTGAGAAAATCCAAAAGAAAGAGTAAATTAACCAAATTATTATAATCGTATTCAACTTTTTACGTAGGTTTTCATGTAACATCAGTATGTGTAATATAACAACATCATCCCTACACATGATAACCAATGCATGATAAATAGTAAGAACAAGGCACAAAATCTCAAGAACTAATTTAGTGCCAACTACAAATTTTCTATGCATTAAGAATCTGGCAACAGTCCAAATGAAAATGAATGCTTCACACATTAGAGTACGTAAAACGAACAAAAAAAGGTGAGGTGCCACAAAATAACAATTCAATTTTTTAATCCTCTAATGAAAGAGTAATCACCAAGACAATAAAAAAGTGTAAAATTGATAAGTGTTCTATAAACATATAGCAAAAGGCCATGATCAATGTTATTACTTGACGTTAAAAGAGATTATCTTGAACCGTGGGTTGGTTCTTCATATCTTCACTTCTTCAGTTCTTGCAATTCTTGGCTCTCTAGCTAGATCCTTTCTTCGACTTCTTCTTCATCTTCGTCTTCCCCCTCTATATCTCTCCACCCGTCTATCTCTTCGTCTCACTCTATTCTTTCATCAAGTCTTAATTGTGCGGGTTTTAAAGTAATACGGTTCAATAAATAACATGACAATATTGCCCGATGCATCGTTGAGTTTGCCAGTTATTGTCACATTATCTAAAGGCCCAATATGTCATTTATTATACGTGCTCACCAATAATTTTAGGGGGTTTTTCTTAGAGAAAATGGAGTGAATAGCAGTTTTTATACATACATAGTTTTAAAATATGTTATTTATTTTAATTATTTAATGTAAATCTCAACAATCCTATATGTAAATATTACATCTACCAAGATCGGGATCAAATTTCACAGAAATGTGAGGGGATACGTCAAAATTTTTTAGGGCAATCTAAATGCTCCTCCCAATGCTATAGTAGTAAAACTTGAGAAAATTCTAAAGAAAGAGTAAATTTACCAAATTATTATAATCGTATTCAACCATTTACGTAGGTTTTCATGTAAAACCTATCTGTGTAATATAACTACATCATCCATACTCATGATAAATAGTCTGAACAAGGCACAAAATTTCAAGAATTAATTTAGTGCCAATTACAAATTTTCTATGCATTAAGAATCCGGCAACAGTCCAAATCAAAATGAATGCTTCACACATTAGAGTATGTAAAATGAAAAAAAGGCAAGGTGCCACAAAATAACAATTCAGTTTTTGAATCATCTAATGAAAGAGTAATCACCAAGACTATAAAAGAGTGTAAAATTGATAAGTGTTCGATAAACTTACAGCAAGACGCCATGATCGATGCTATTACTTGACGTTAAAAGAGATGATCTTGAACCGTGGGTTGATTCTTGATATCTTACCTTCTTCAGTTATTGCAATTCTTGGCTCTCTAGCTAGATCTTTTCTTCGACTTCTTCTTCTTCTTCGTCTTCCTTTCTCTCACTCTCTCTCCCCGTCTCTCTCTATCTCTCTCATCAAGTCTTAATTGTGCAGGTTTTAAAGCAATACGGTTCAATATATAACAGGACAATATGGCCCGATGCTTCGTTTAGTTTTTCAGTTATTGTAAGTTTATCTAAAGGCCCAATATGTCATTTATTCTCATGCTCACCAATAATTTGAGGGGGTTTATCTTAAAAAAATGGAGTGAATAGCAATTTTTATACATACATAGTTTTAAAATATGCTATTTATTTTAATTATTTAATGTAAATCTCAACAACTCTATATGTAAGTATTACGTCTATCAAGATCGGTATCAAATTTCGCAGAAATGTGAGAGGATACGTCAAAATATTTTAGGGCAATCCAATTGCTCCTCCTGATTGTGTAGATGTACAATCCGAGAAAATCCTAAAGAAAGAGTAAATTAATCAAATTCTTATAATCGTATGCAACTTTCTGCGTAGGTTTTCATATAAAACATGTCTGTGTAATATAAGAACACCATCCTACTCATGATAACTAATGCATGATAAATTGTAAGAACAAGGCACACAATTTCAAGAATTAATTTAGTGCCAATTACAAATTTTCTATGCATTAAGAATCTGGCAACAGTCTAAATCAAAATGAATGCTTCATACATTAGAGTATGTGAACCGAAAAAAAGGTGAGGTGCCATTGGTTCTTGATATCTTAAATCCGGCAATAGTCCAAATCAAAACGAATGCTTAATACATTAGAGTATGTGAACCGGAAAAAAGGTGAGGTGCCACAAAATAATTATTACTTGACGTTAAAAGAGATGATCTTGAACCGTGGGATAACCAATGCATGATAAATTGTAAGAACAAGGCACACAATTTCAAGAATTAATTTAGTGCCTATGACAAACTTTCTATGCATTAAGAATCTGGCAACAGTCTAAATCAAAATGAATGCTTCATACATTAGAGTATGTGAACCGGAAAAAAGGTGAGGTGCCACAAAATAATTATTACTTGACGTTAAAAGAGATGATCTTGAACCGTGGGATAACCAATGCATGATAAATTGTAAGAACAAGGCACACAATTTCAAGAATTAATTTAGTGCCTATGACAAACTTTCTATGCATTAAGAATCTGGCAACAGTCTAAATCAAAATGAATGCTTCATACATTAGAGTATGTGAACCGGAAAAAAGGTGAGGTGCCACAAAATAATTATTACTTGACGTTAAAAGAGATGATCTTGAACCGTGGGATAACCAATGCATGATAAATTGTAAGAACAAGGCACACAATTTCAAGAATTAATTTAGTGCCTATGACAAACTTTCTATGCATTAAGAATCTGGCAACAGTCTAAATCAAAATGAATGCTTCATACATTAGAGTATGTGAACCGGAAAAAAGGTGAGGTGCCACAAAATAATTATTACTTGACGTTAAAAGAGATGATCTTGAACCGTGGGATAACCAATGCATGATAAATTGTAAGAACAAGGCACACAATTTCAAGAATTAATTTAGTGCCTATGACAAACTTTCTATGCATTAAGAATCTGGCAACAGTCTAAATCAAAATGAATGCTTCATACATTAGAGTATGTGAACCGGAAAAAAGGTGAGGTGCCACAAAATAATTATTACTTGACGTTAAAAGAGATGATCTTGAACCGTGGGATAACCAATGCATGATAAATTGTAAGAACAAGGCACACAATTTCAAGAATTAATTTAGTGCCTATGACAAACTTTCTATGCATTAAGAATCTGGCAACAGTCTAAATCAAAATGAATGCTTCATACATTAGAGTATGTGAACCGGAAAAAAGGTGAGGTGCCACAAAATAATTATTACTTGACGTTAAAAGAGATGATCTTGAACCGTGGGATAACCAATGCATGATAAATTGTAAGAACAAGGCACACAATTTCAAGAATTAATTTAGTGCCTATGACAAACTTTCTATGCATTAAGAATCTGGCAACAGTCTAAATCAAAATGAATGCTTCATACATTAGAGTATGTGAACCGGAAAAAAGGTGAGGTGCCACAAAATAATTATTACTTGACGTTAAAAGAGATGATCTTGAACCGTGGGATAACCAATGCATGATAAATTGTAAGAACAAGGCACACAATTTCAAGAATTAATTTAGTGCCTATGACAAACTTTCTATGCATTAAGAATCTGGCAACAGTCTAAATCAAAATGAATGCTTCATACATTAGAGTATGTGAACCGGAAAAAAGGTGAGGTGCCACAAAAAAACAATTCAATTTTTGAATCCTCTAATGAAAGAGTAATCACCAAGACAATTAAAGAGTGTAAAATTGATAAGTGTTCGATAAACTTACAGTAAGAGGCCATGATCGATTCTATGACTTGACATTAAAAGAGATGATCTTGAACCGTGGGTTGGTTCTTGATATCTTCCATTCTTCAGTTCTTTCAATTCTTGGCTCTCTAGCTAGATCCTTTCTTTGACTTCTTCTTCATCTTCGTCTTCCTCTTTCTCTCTCTCCCCGTCTATCTCCCTGTCTCTCTCTATCTCTTTCATCATGTCTCAATTTTGCGGGTTTTAAAGCAATATAGTTCAATAAATTACAGGGCAATATGGCCTGATGCGTCATTTAGTTTGCCAGTTATTGTCATTTTGTCTAAAGGCCCAACATGTCGTTTATTCTTGTGCTCACTAATAATTTGAGCGGGTTTTTCTTAGAGAAAATGAAGTGAATAGCAATTTTTATATATACATAGTTTTAAAATATGCTATTTTTTTAATTATTTAATGTAAATCTCAACAAACCTATATGTAAGTATTACTTCTACCAAGATCGGGATCAAATTTCACAAAAATGTGATGGGATACGTCAAAATTTTTTAGGGCAATCCAAACGCACCTCCCGATACTATAGCTGTAAATCCGAGAAAATCGTAAAGAAAGAGTAAATTAACCAAATTATTATAATCGTATTCAACTTTCTAAGTAGGTTTTCATGTAAAATCTGTCTGTGTAATATAACAACATCATCGCTACTCATGATAACCAATGCTTGATAAATAGTAAGAACAAGGCACAAAATTTCAAGAATTAATTTAGTGCCAATAAAAAATTTTGTATGCATTATGAATCCGGCAACAATCCAAATCAAAACGAATGTTTCACACGTTAGAGTATGTAAAACAAACAAAAAAAGGCGAGGTGCCACAAAATAACAATTCAATTTTTAATCTTCTAATGAAAGAGTAATCACCAAGACAATAAAAGAGTGTAAAATTGATAAGTGTTCGACAAACTTACAGCAAGAGGCCATGATCGATGTTATTACTGTTGGTTGCCCGAATCGAATTCGGATGCGGAAGCGTGGTGGTGCGGGGGAAAGAGACGGATCGTGTATAACAAAAATTTTCACAAAACTTTTGAGATACTCTATAGATTATATTAATTTATGCACTAATAAATTAATCTCATTAACTTATATATATCAAGAACTCAATCAGGAAAAATACATGGAAGTCGACTCGGATGATAACTTGAGTTCTTTGACCACGAACAGTCCTTGCTCCAATCTTTGTGTTTAGAAAACCAATGTCTTCCACATCTATTCCTAGAATCCACGAAGACGTGTGTGTGGGCACACATGAGACAAAACGGGTTACAATAAACACTCGAATTTCCACAAACACCATCGCATGCACGATGTGGAATTTTTGGAGAAAAATGTTTCCTTCACTCTATAAAGGATTTTCGGCCACCTCTAAAATTAGGGCAAAAAACCATTCCGAAAATTATCTCAAAAATAGTATTTATAGAGTAGAAATCAAACTTTTAGAAGGAATCCAATCTCTATTTCTAAGATAAAGCTTGTTAATTATCTCCTATTTGAATTTTAAACAAAATCTTCTCCTTTTCTCTATTCTATATGGCCGGCCATTCTAAGGGGATTCTCATCCCTGTGTGGCGCCAATATCAGATAGGGAAGGAAGAGAAAATCATCATTTATCCTGTAGTCCAATTTTGACTCAAATTCAAATTCTAATTTAAGTCAAACTTAAATTAATTTGAATTCTAAATTGAACAACTTATCAAATAAGTTTAAATGGATAAATCTAGATGGCAGAGCCAGGTTTTCTGAAAAAAACCTAGCCTCAATTCCCAACCGTCCCTTATAGCCAAGCACAGCCATGGCATCCGAAACAACCAGCTCTACCTCTGAAGTTTCTTCTCATTCCAATCAAACATCTGCTCTTCCAAATTTTGGAATTGCATATAGATCAATCCTCCATAAATAATTCATAATTAGAGCAAGGTAAAATCCGTTAACCTCTCTAATTACTTCTTTATCCTTGAGTACCATTGATTCTCTAATGGACAGTGATTCATAAAACACATTCATAAATTGGAGCTCCTACTGGTCCAAGTACCGAATCAACCCTCAAGAGAATTATTTATCTATTTCTTTGTTAAGAAGGAATGGATTCCATCTTGTGTAATAACATTCCCGGCTACCTACTTCATCATGTCTCCAAAATACAAGGAATAGGATTCAGGATCTCAGAATCCGTACCGAGTAAATCAAAAGACACAAATCCATAAATAGGAGTCTGTTAAGAACTCAGGATTAAGATCATCCTATATATGACTATCGGTAGACTCAATTAGAATTTCTATACTTAACGGAATTATTAGAAATTCATATTGTGTCTGTGTCCTTGTTCCACATAATCTCATTATACGAAATACACTCATTCAATATCTCACCATATTAACAGTGCGGATAACACCGTTCCATTCTAAATGGGAATGACATGTATTAATAATGTTTTAATTAAAGATTCCAAACTTTAATTAAATTCATTATGAACATTGCTTTTTGATTATTATCCTTAAACATTATCCTCTCGTATATATAACACTTATATACAATGTTTTAAGGTTACATAAATAATCATGGAATTTTTATTGATATTCATAAAATATTCATAAATATATGCACATAAAACAATGAATAAACTCTTTTATTAAATAAATAATAAATATCCTATTACATCTCATGCTTCTAGGACACCATTCTCAACAATTACTTGGCGTTAACAGAGATGATCTTGAACCATGGGTTGGTTCTTGATATCTTTCCTTCTTCAGTTTTTTTCAATTCTTGGCTCTCTAGCTAGATCCTTTCTTTGACTTCTTCTTCATCTTCGTCTTCTTCTTTCTCTCTCTCCCCGTCTATCTCCCTGTCTCTCTATCTCTTTCATCATGTCTCAATTATGTGGGTTTTAAAGCAATAGAGTTCAATAAATAATAGGGCAATATGGCCTGATGCGTCGTTTAGTTTGCCCGTTATTATCACCTTATCTAAAGGCCCAATATGTCATTTATTATACGTGCTCACCAATATTTTGAGGGGGTTTTCCTTAGAGCAAATTGAGTGAATAGCAGTTTTGATACATACATAGTTTTAAAATATGCTATTTATTTTAATTATTTAATGTAAATCACAACAATCCTATATGTAAGTATTACTTCTACCAAGATCGGGATCAAATTTCACAAAAATGTGATGGGATACGTTAAAATTTTTTAGGGCAATCCAAACGGTCCTCCCGATACTATAGCTGTAAAACACGAGAAAATCCTAAAGAAAGAGTAAATTAACCAAATTATTATAATTGTATTCAACCTTCTACGTAGGTTTTCATGTAAAACCTGTCTGTATAATATAACAACATCATCCCTACTCATGATAAATTGTAAGAACCAGGCACAAAATTTCAAGAATTAATTTAGTGCCAATTACAAATTTTCTATGCATTAAGAATCCGACAACAGTCCAAATCAAAATGAATGCTTCACACATTAGAGTATGTAAAACGAAAAAAAGCGAGGTGCCACAAAATAACAATTCAATTTTTGAATCCTCTAATGAAAGAGTAATCACCAAGACAATAAAAGAGTGTAAAATTGATAAGTGTTCGATAAACTTACAGCAAGAGGCCATGATCGATGTTATTACTCGACGTTAAAAGAGATGATCTTGAACCGTGGGTTGGTTCTTGATATCTTCCATTCTTAAGTTCTTGCAATTATTGGCTCTCTAGCAAGATCTTTTCTTCGACTTCTTCTTCTTCTTCGTCTTCCTCTCTCTCTCTCTCTCTCTCTCTCTCTCCCCCGTCTCTCTCTTCGTCTCTCTCCCCATCTCACTCTTCGTCTCTCTCTATCTCTCTCATCAAGTCTCAATTGTGCGGGTTTTAAAGCAATACGGTTCAATAAATAACTGGGCAATATGGGCCCGATGCGTCGTTTAGTTTGCGAGTTATTGTCATTTTGTCTAAAGGCCCAATATCTCATTTATTTTCGTGCTCACCAATAATTTGAAGGGGTTTTTCATTGAGAAAATGGAGTGAATAACTGTTTTTATACATACATAGTTTTAAAATATGCTACTTATTTTAATTATTTAATATAAATATGAACAACCCTGTATGTAAGTATTACTTCTACCAAGATCGGGATTAAATTTTACAGAAATGTGAAGGGATACGTCAAATTATTTTAGGGCCATCCAAACGCTCCTCCCGATACTATAACTGTAAAACCCGAGAAAATCTTAAAGTAGAAATTTTAAATTATGAAATTGAATTTAGGATTTTTCTTGTGAAATGTATATTTAAAATGAATATATATTTAGCATGAATTTTGACGATTTAAAATGTCCTGATGACATTCTTCAAAGATCTAAATCAAGGGTCAAATAAAGAAAGCATAATAAATAAGAATTAATTCAATTATCCCTAATACCAAGAAGTGCATGAAAAGTGAATTAATTCATGAACCCAATATTTTTGAGCGATCTATATTACCAATTAATTATTCATCATCTCATTAATCAAAAGTAATTTTTATTGAAAGCGTTAATCTCGAACCAAACTTAAGAACCCTCCATAATTCAGCTTCTATTCTAAGATATATAGCAAGATCCTCCCCCAAAGAATTGATCACTTCTGTAGTAGATCAACAATGAAGGAACACATTAATCAAAATAATCTGCTATATATATTTAAAAGAAAACGAAAGTTAAGTATCTCTATTAAACTAATTAAAGATCAGATTAGCAAACAAAATAATTAAAGATCGTACATCCATAATTACAGAGAGAATTAGCGTATCTTATCTTACATATTCTCATCATCGTCGGTTGAAGATCTCCTGCCCTTTAGCACAACCTCGAAACTCACAAAAATGCCGTACGTGAAAATATATATGAGAAAGATGGAAAACAAGGAAGAAATCACATCTGAGGACGTTGGCAACGCCGAAGCATTATTGATGTCAAAAAAAATCAGCAGTAAGGCTTGTGCAAAAATAAACACCGCCCCAACAAATAAAAGCAAGCCGTAGAGCATAAGTAACTAAACCAAACCCGTAAAATTTAGAGTTTGTTCTTTTGAGTAAAAAACTAAAAAAAAAAGTAACTTGAGTTATAATTTTATTTGAGTTCATGTTCTTTTAAGTTTAAATTTGAGTTTAAGCTCGAGTTCAAACTCGAGTTTAGGACTAAAACTTGAGTTCAAGTTTCCCCTTCAACTCGAGTTCAGAAACTCGAACTCAAATTAATGAACATTATTTTTTCTATATTTAAAAATGCTATAATTTTTTCGTTTTAATTCTGATTAAGATGATTTTTTTTCTATGCGTTGACAACGAAAAGACGAATAAAACCCGACCCATATACCATATTAAAATTTTTCATCAGCATTGAGTTTTTATTAAAATACTATCTGAATGCAAATTCAAGTTTTGACTCACTCAAACACAAACTCAAAAAGATTCTTATCTCAAACCATAACTCAAATGTACACAACCAAACACAAACTCAAATTACAAGTTCAACTCAAGTTATAACTCAAATTCAACTCAAGAATTATACTCAAATTAAACTCCAAAAGAACAAGTCCTTCTTGTTCTTTTAATATTTTTGAGTTAGATAACTTGAGTGTAGATTTTGAGTTGAGTTTGAGTTATAACTTGAGTTGAAGTTGTAACTTGAGTTTGTGTTTGGTTGTGTACATTTGAGTTATGGTTTGAGATAAGAATCTTTTTGAGTTTGTGTTTGAGTGAGTCAAAACTTGAATTTGCATTTAGATAGTATTTTAATAAAAACTCAATGCTGATGAAAAATTTTAATAGGGTATATGGGTATAGTTTTATTCGTCTTTTCGTTGTCAACGCATAGAAAAAAAAAATCATCTCAATCAAAATTAAAACGAAAAAGTTATAGCATTTTTAAGAATAGAAAAAATACTGTTCATTAACTTGAGTTCGAGTTTCTGGACTCGAGTTGAAGGGGAAACTTGAACTCGAGTTTTAGTTCCAAACTCGAATTCAAACTTGAGTTCAAACTCGAGTTCAAACTTAAAAAAACATAAACTTGAATAAAGTTGTAACTCGAGTTACTTTTTTTTGAGTTTTTCACTCAAAAACTACCTAAACGAACAGGCCCTAAGTTTCCATATCTGCCCTGAAGATAGATAAAAAAAGAGCTATTTAATTTGCCCTAGATATTTAAGAAATAGTTCTCCAATATATGTACAAACAAATAATTACTATTATGTTATACACAGACACACACATATATGTATATATATTAAGAAGGAAAAGAACGTGCAGGAAGGAAATTGCGTGAGAGATCAAATTTACCTTTCGTCATTCGTCAAGCAAACTACCGTGTCAGCCATTATTTTTGGAATAACATTCGTCTGAGATAAAATTTCATACAACAAAAGAGCTTAATTATGAGCAAAAAGTGAAATCTAGATACGGCACTTACTCAATTTTCACTTCTATATGTAATAAACAGAGGTTTCATTGAATCACTAAGATTACTCTGACTTCTAATAGTAATAGTAACCGTGATTTAATGAATTTGGAAATTAATTTGAAAAAATATATATTTTAGAGAGATATATATATATATATATTATTATTTTTTTTTAAACAGAAGAATGCCTTAAATTATCTTTGAAAACGTATAAAAAATTATCCTTCAAAATTAAAATTCAAATCTTCTGCTTTTCTATTAGAGGACTGTTTTGTTTTTGTTATACCTAACGATCTAGATAATTCATTGAGACTCAATTTGAAAGTCATTGTCATCATTTTTTTTTTTAAATGTGAGTCCAAGAGCTTATAATCCCTTTTTAAATAACTTATTACGACGAAATTGTGTCCGGAAAAAGTCAATATCTCGAAGAAAAATAAAACAGAAAGAAAAAAGACAACAAATTAACCCGAGCTGCACTCCATTTTTTATTTATTTAAGGATTTAACATCTAATAGTCAGTCTAAAATTTATATGCCATACTTGTGAAAAAAAACATATTTATAAATTATCATTTATCACCTTAAATCGACTTTAATATTAGAATTGGTGTTTAAAAATTAAGATTACTAGGAGGCAAAAGTCTTTTTTTTTTTTTTTTTTGCTTTGCTTTGCTTAAGGAAGGAGGCAAAGTCATTTATAGTAGGGTTAAACTCATTTT
This sequence comes from Morus notabilis, assembly GCF_000414095.1. NCBI lineage: Eukaryota > Viridiplantae > Streptophyta > Magnoliopsida > Rosales > Moraceae > Morus > Morus notabilis. The sequence continues at coordinate 165,023 of NW_010361272.1, read as the reverse complement.
CTAGTCACAAATTACAACTTTCAAGTCAAATTCCTATTTTGGTTTGTCATTTTTAAAACGTCTCAAAAACAATCCATGATCTAACAAATCATATCAAATTAGTCTTATTGTCTATCAATTGTTAAAATCTCAACAGGAAAAGTCTAAGACCTCTTAGTCTAGTGGTACTGAGGGGTTGGGGTATCTCTATTAAACTAATCAAAGACCGGATTAGCAAAAAAAACTAATTAAAGATCGTACATCCATAATTACATAGAGAATTAGCGTATGTTATCTAACTTACAGATTCTCATCATTGTCGGTTGAAGATCTCCTGCCCTTTAGCACAATCTCGAAACTCACAAGAACGCCGTACGTGAAAATATATATGAGAAAGGTGGAAAACAAGGTAGAAATCACAGACTTTGATAACGCCGCATCATTATTGATGTCGAAAAAATCAGCAATATGGCTTGCGAGAAAATAAACACCGCCCCAACAAATAAAAGCAAGCGGTAGAGCACAAGTAACTAAACCAAGCCCGTAAAATTTAGCTTCCATATCTGCCATGCAGATAGAAAAAAAAATAGCTAGTAATTTGCCCTAGATAATAAAGAAATAGTTCTCCTATATATGTACAAACAAATAATTACTATTATGTTATACACAGACACACACACATATATGTGTATATATTAAGAAGGAAAAGAACATGCAGGAAGGAAAATTGAGTGAGAGATCAAATTTACCTTCTGTCTTTCGCCAAGCAAACAACCGTGTCAGCCATTATTTTTGGAATAATATTCGTCTGAGATCAAGATTCATACAATAAAAGAGCTTAATTATGAGCAAAAAGTGAAATCTAGATACGGCACTTATTCAATTTTCACTTCTATATATAATAAGCAGAGGTGTCATTGAACCACTAGGATTTTGTTTTACGAATTGTTTTGGTGCGCTGACTTCTAATGGTAACAGTAAAGGTGTTAATTGAGTTAGTCTTGAATACTCCTCTCTTGTGTGTGTGTGTATATATATATATTTTTTTCATTAGAGGAACTGATTTGTTTTTGTTATATTTTTCCTAATAATTTATTTTTATACACCTAAGATCTAGATAATCATTGAAACTCAATTTGAAAGTCATTGTTGTCAATTGAAAAAAGAAAACTATAATTAAAATTTATTTTTCAAAGAAAGAGATTAAAGACAAAAACAAAAACATACCCCCCACTTGAACGAGTGCCTTGCAATTATGTTCTTATTCTTGCGTGTTGCTTTTCTTAAAATATGCATTGTAATCCTTTATAAAAAAAATATATATACACATTTAGATACACATTGAACAAATCATGCACTTTTAATATTACTATTCTTTTTTTTTTTCCATCTACTCTGTGTTATTTTTCAAGGAAGAACAGAAGATTGGTGAGGTTGAAGATGTTGAAAATTATTTTTCAAATAAATGAAAAAAAATATTAAAATTAAAGTGTGTGCATGAGAGGGTTAAATTAAGTATTATACAAATAATGTTTATAAAAGGATAGATTTTTTCAAATCTTTATGAGAGGGGGTGTTAATTATTGGGAAACAATTGGACGTTTGGTTCATAAATTCAGAATCACAATTCAAAATTATTCTCGATTTACGTGTGTTTTTTGTGTGAAAAAATACCATAACGAATTACGAACTATGATTTAAATCATGACACGAATACACTAACCAAACGCATTTTTGAGGTGCAAGTATAACTACTCTTATTTGAATTGACTTCTCTATTTTAAGTTGAGTTGAATGATCCAAAAGGAGTTTAACTCCTCCCTTCAATTCTACTTTTCAAACCATTTCTCTACAGTAAACTCAAAACCACATTTCTGATTTTGCCCGTTCAAAGATTTCTCTGTCCATGTGATTTCATATTCTCAATCATGATTACACGCTAAGTCTACTGTCTCAGTATTGTACTCCTATTTTCAATGCTAAGGACTTATAATCTCGTTATTATTACATATATGTGTTCCACATTTTTGTTATCCCCACAAAATATTGAGAGAAAAACATCAATCAACAAGCGTACTAAAGTAAATCTATTTTTGTTCATTCTTTTCCTTTAATATTTATTTTAAGAAAGTACTATTATACACTTACTTTTGGAAGTGTGAGAGCTTTTTAATTTGAGTTGAGATGTAATTTTATGTGAAAATTTTTTACTGTAGTAAAAAAGTTAGATGTGATTGTTTGTGAGAGTTTTTTACTGTAGCAAAACTCGAATTCTAAACTCGAATCAGCGAAATAAACGGGACAAAAACAAAGCAGTCTAACAAAATCATCGTGGGACGTGATTCCATTTCTGTTTCATTTGTGATTTTTTATTGCTTTATTTTTTAAATACAAAGTAGATTTTCTTACTCTAATATTTAGGTAGCAATTTATCGAATGCATGATGAGAAAAAAAGTAAAGAAATTAATCTTTTCAAAACAATAAATTTAGTAAAGATTGGATTATAGTTAATGTTGTTAAAACTTAGTAAAGACTTTCAGTACGTATCATAAATCTTACCGATCATGCCTTAATAATATTTTAACAGACATTTTAGGTAGGGTGGGTGCTGCTCACGTGGTGACTCGAGGTAGGCGTGGGGTTTTGGTCACGTTGCATGCATGGGACGACATTGTACAGAAGATTAATTTCTCTAGGTAGCAATTTATCAAATGCATAATTGAGAAGAAAAAAAAAGAAATTAATCTTTTCAAAATAGTAATTCTAGTAAAGATCGGATTATAGTTAATATTGTTAAAACTTAGGCTTTGTTTGGGAATTTTTGCGTGCTAATTGTTAGGATTTCAATTTTGTTGGAAGGAATAATTAAGGTTTAACATTAAATGATAAATTAACAGCTAGATCCACGGTTGATATTTTCTTTAAAATGTTTATTACATTTTACTTAGGTTTAATTAACATATTTCATTATAGAGTCCTTTATATTTTACAGAAGGCATAAGATAAAGATATTCTTGTACAGCATTTAAAACCATCTTCAAGGAATCTCATTAGCTTCACCAACTATTACTCTTTTTTTTTTTCCCCCCTAAAAAATCTAAGAAATTCTAAAGAGAGAATATTAAAAAAAATAAAAGAATATTTTCTGGTACACTAACACACTATAAGTCAAGTTTTTAAATTATTAGATATATATAAAATCACGTAAAATACAAAAAAACACTCAAATCCAACAGTTAAAAAAATTTAATCTACCGATACACTGACGTATTAAAAAATCTCTTAAAAATAAACAGCTGGGTCAATTTTTTTTCTTTAATTCTCATAAAGGAGCAAACTTTATAAGAAATGAAAAATGATAACTAAATTGAAAAAGTTTCAAAAGGTCAAAAATCTCTAATAATTTATTATATTTTTTAATAGAATGTCTTTTTTAGTACGTAATATATTAATAAATTAAATTTTTTATCCATCACTTTACATAAATCACATAAACACAAATTTAATAATTAAAAAATTTAACTTATTAATATATCAAACGTAAATCTCTCCATTTATATATTTTGCAACTTCCTCAATATTGCACGATATGAGAAAACATGTCAAACGTGGCCCTGGTACACCGTACACGAATCACGATCTTCATCGATTTCCATATTTTATCCCTTTGGAATTATTCCAAAAAATATATACACACATTCGCATGTGTGTATATGTATAGGGTTATTTACATTCGGCCGTCATTCTCTTGCATATCTTATACATTATTTATTGGAATATTGGAATCCGAGTCTTACAGTGTCTGAAATCCTTCTTGTCGCGTTGATTTCTCCCTAGGGTTTTGCCATCGTCCTCCAATGGCGGAATCACCGACACAAATGGAGAAGATAGAGTCGGATATGAAAATATCGGAGTTGAAGCAGGTCAGTCTCTGCAAAGCGTACGAGGCGCTTCACTCGGAAGCCTCCACAGTCCTCCTGCTGACGCTCCAGTGGAAGGATCTCGACGAACACTTCAACACGACTCGGAACTCGCTTCGGGAGAAGTTCGAAGAGCTTTTGGAGCGGGAAAAGAGCGGCGCGGCC